>NC_134039.1:6849941-7052441 GCF_965140245.1 Athene noctua
CATCCATCCACACTTCAGCTACCCGCAAGGCGTTGCGTTTCACTGCAACGCTCAAGTCCGGCAAGTAAGGCTTGTGAGCTCTTTCCAAATGAGCGATTCTTGAACAGGGCAGAACTTCTACTTTACCTCCACACTGCCAAGCCTAGGTCAAGGAGAGAGAATTTGAGGTAAAGTTGCCTATTTATTCGAACTCTTTGCATTTTTTGTTGAAGTGCTCCTATTTCTGCTCCCCACCAGCTCAACATTCAAAGCTCTATTTCCTGGCTTGAGTGAAAGAAAAAAACTTTTCACTACCTTTCATTTCTACTGTGTGTAGCCCTATCACAGGTCCAAGAGAGTAAAGGTATATTATTTCTTCTTTTTCTTTGCCATCACCATTAACAAAACTACTCACTGATTTCCTGTGACAAGGCATCCAGATCAGTTGGCATAGATGCACAAAGACAAACTGGTACATACCTCCAACTGATCTCACTAGGAGCTAGACTGCTAAATACTGTGGTGGTTATGGGCTTAAATCCTTCAGAAGCACTGACATTGCCCAGGACATGTCAAGAGCAAAACTGGTCATGCAAAATCTTACACCCTAGGGAGAATTCAGAAGAAAGAAAAAATCCAGTGGATTCCTGGAAAATACCTACATGAAATTTAGAGAGATACCTAAGCAGGCCACAACCAATAATTCTAAAGTACAGAAGGCTGAGAACAAACACACTCAACCTGACTATACACGAACCAGTGTAAGTGTGGAAGCTCTTCAAAAGGTGAGCAGCTATGCAGAGCTGAACTCAAGGTGGCAAGTCCACATGACACTGCACGATGTGGATTTATTGTCCTAGTTCAGGGATCATCACACAATGCTCCGTTATGTGCTATAGAATTCTTTCACCTGTGCACATTAAATTTTCCAGGACTGGCAGCTGAGTAAAGGAAAACATGAGAGGCTGCTTGCATGCTAACCAAGAATATTTGACACAAGAAACCCTCAGGATGGAAATAAACAGAGATCTTTAATACTATTTTTACAGTCAATTTTCAGAGAAGCTTTGTGTTTTAACTGAACTGACTTCTCCATTATTTTCACCCCCAGCACTTCTGTAAATGACTACAGAGTAGACATACGTTGCCACTGCTGTGAATAGCGCAAATGTTTTTCCAAGCAACAGAACTGAAATATTAATTTACAACCTGCCTCACAAGACATGAGATAACGACATGTGACATTTCAGTCTCACAGACAGAATCTGAAGCGTGGGGTCTTTGGCCATGTCCACCACCAGTAATGGAGAAATCTGACAACAGCTCCGATATAGTATCAACCCAAGTTAGTACATCCACATGACTCAGTGTGGTGCCTCACACACAAGGGCTTTGTTTAACATAGCACTTAACATGTTTGGATGACTGTTGCACATTTTCTCTTGATCGTCTCTTCTACAAATCCAGAGGAGGCCACAAAGATGATCAGGGGGCTGGAGCACCTCCCCTGTGAGGACAGGCTGAGAGGGTTGGGGGTGTTCAGCCTGGGGAAGAGAAGGCTCTGGGGAGACCTTAGAGCAGCCTTCCAGTACTTAAAGGGGCTACAGGAAAGCTGGGGAGGGGCTTTTTACAAGGGCATGTAGTGTTAAGACAAGGGTTAGCAGGTTTTAACTGACAGAGGATAGATTTAAAATAGCTATGAGGAAGAAATTCTTCCCTGTGAGGGTGGTGAGACCCTGGCACAGGTTGCCCAGAGCAGCTGTGGCTGCCCCCTCCCTGGAAGGGTTCAAGTCCAGGTTGGACGGGGCTTTGGGCAACCTGGGCTAGTGGAAGGTGTCCCTGCACATGGCAGGGGGTTGGGATGAGATGATCTTTAAGGTCCCTTCCAACCCAAATGATTCTACAATTCTTTGAAATCAAAAAACCTCATTTAGGCCTATTTCTACTATAATGTCACATATTGCAGGAACTCTATTTGTTCTCTTTCCTTTCCTTCAGATTATTCAATTGCTCCATGTATTTCCTGATGTGTAGCCTCAGAACTCAAAACACAACTCCAGAAGAGAACTTAGTAGTAGAAGAAAAGGATCATCAACACCATCATTTCCCATCTAGCTGCAGAGCCATGTTGACTCATACAAAGTCTGTTACTCCCAGTTCTTTTCTAACTGGATGTTTCCCCACCTACACCTCTGCAGCTGTTTATTCTTCATGTTTCTCCTAATTCGTGCTGGTTTTCTTCTTTGCACAAAGCAGGCTACTCTGTTATAGAAAAAAAACCCTAACTTGTTTCATGTGATTTGTTCAGACAAAATTATGTTGTCTGTGTTATTGTTTATGTGCTTCCTAAGAAATACCAGAACAAAAAAAGAAAAAAGAACATGATAAAATGCCCATAGTGGACCAATGGTTCATCTAGCCTAGTATTCTGTATCCCACAGTGACTGCAAACTTATTCCTGAGGAAGGTTAAGAACAAGACAAGCATGTATGTTACCTCTCATGGCCCCCAATTATTTTCAGGTCAGGGGACTTTCTCCATATTCCCATGATTCACTTTTGTTTACTAACTCTGAGTAGATTTTTATTCCATAACTGTTCAGTCTTGCTACAAATGACTGCAAGTTTTTAAGACCCACAATACCCTTTGGAAGGAGCTCTGCTCCTGCTCTGTTGGTCTGGTCTGCTACTGGAAGAATGAAGTACCTCCTCCTCATGTTTTGAAACTAGTTACTGACTTCTTTTAAAGCCCCTTAGCTTTCATGTTTACAGAGAAAGAGAATAATCGACCTTTTTTCCTATACATTTAAGTCTTGCTAGCAGGTGTATAATTCTCACATCCTGCCATCCTTTCTCTTCTTTATAGAGATAACTGCTACGTTCTTTATTTTTTATTTTTTCCTCGGGTCTTCTAGAATATCTCCAGCCACCGCTACTTTTAAAAAATAGTCATCAATGGAATTTTTAGTGTTCTCACATGTTCCCTAATATCACTCCAGATAAAAGTATTCTGGAGAAAAAACAAACCAAACCCAAACCCCCAACCCAACCAAAAACAAACCAAAACTAACCCAAACCCAAACCAAAACCAACCAAACCAAAACCAGGCCTCCATTCTTGATTTGAAGACATCCAAAGTTGAAGAACACATTACCTCTAAGGGCAGACAGACCTCTTTCTAGTTTGGGTTTGGGGGTTTTTTGGTTTTTTTCCTAATACATAGCTTCATTTGACTTCATCTTATTTGATTCTTTTGCTGAGCCAAGAAATACATGCCTTAAATTTCTGCAGAGAACCACATCTTGCAAGACTCAGTATTTCCTCACTGAACTAGGTTCTTGAGTCAAGAGGCAAAATCCTTAAGTATCAACAAAAGCCTACTGATGAGCCTTAAACATGTTTGGAAATCCATCACTTCCCTTTGGTACCCAAACTAAAAGAGAATTGTTCTGAAATATCAACTCCTGCTTTGGACAATAACCATCTGCTTGAGTGCTTCAAAAAAATCACATACTAATTTTCCCTGTCTTTCAGAAAAAGATTAAAAAATAGGCTTACCCTCAGGCCAAGTTCCACATTTTCTCCTCCATATATGTGCATTCCACCATCCAGTACACCAATCTCACCCAGAAATTTCCTATCTGCAGCAAGAATCCCCATTATAGATGGGCTCCTGGAGAACCCAAGAGGTAAAATTAGAAAGGAGCAACAGTGATGGAAATAAGTAATGTCAATTAGCCATCAGTCACATCTTGAACTTCCAAAAGGACTCCAGTTGTATCCAAGAGAGAGTAGTAGATTTAATTCAAAACAACATTTAGATCAATATTAAAGAATCAGAAAACAGCAAATAACCTAACCAATGGTCTAAAAAGCATGATCTAGTTAGTTTTTAAATAATTAAATCTATTTTGAGAGATGATGTTACATGTTTTCATATTTTCAAAATGTGACGAAGGAAAACAGATTAAATTATAGCAAAGAAGAATGAGATCGGACATTACAAATTTTTTACCTAACATTAAAGAAACTTTAAAGCCCATTGCCAAGGTGGATTGTGGAATCACTGTCAATCAAGATTTTGAAAGACAGAGGAGACAATTGACTGGCAGGACCAGTTCCACTGTAGATGAATCCAGTGGGGGAAAGGGGACTGAAAGGGAGTTTGGTGATAGTTTGACATCCCCATTCTCTATGACCAAACCCACTTCTATTTTCTCTGGTCTAAACGTGGATAACCCTCTATGAAACGTTCTTCAATGTACATTCGGTTTGCTTTCATTCCATTCTCCTGCCCAAACAATGCTCACTATATAATGTTTTTAACACATACGAAGTGACAATTTGACCCAGAGTTCCTTATCTAGGTATCTGTGCAACCTTATCTCCAATTCTTGGCTACCAGGTGTAGTATTATACAAATTAAGAAATCTTCCATCTCAACTGACAACACAGTACATTATTTTCAAATATTTTCACAGTGCCTTTCCTTCACAGTAAATTTTAAAGCCCTTTATGTAAATAAGTATGGTGGTTTAATCTTGGCTGGAGGCACCAGGTGTCCACGAAGCCGCTCTTTCATTGGCGGCTTCGTAGCAAGACAGGGGAAGATAATTAAATGAAAAAACTCATGGGTTGAGATAAGGATAGGGAGGTCATTCACCAGTTGTCATGAGCAGCAAGATAGACTCAATTTGGGGAATACTAATTTAATTTATTGCCAATTAAAAATAAAGGAGGATAGCGAAATAATATAAACCCAAAAATAAACCACTTTCCTTCCATCCCCCCCTTCTTTCCAGGTTCAACTTCACTACTGACTCTTCTACCTCCTCCCTCTTCCCCAAGTAGGGCATAGGGATGGAAAATGAGGGTTCTAGTGAATTCATAACACTTCATCTCTGCCACTCTTTCCTCCTCGCATGTTTCCCCTGCTCCAGGGGTCCTTCCCATGGGATGGAGTCCTTCAAGAACTGCTCCAGAATGGGTCCTTTTCCACAGGGTACAGTTACTCAGGAGAAGACTGCTCCAGCATGGGTCCTACCCAGGCTGTAATTCTTGCCAGAAAACCTGCTCCTGCCTGATCATTCCTCCACAGGCTGTAGCTCCTGCCAGGAGCCTGCTCCAGCATGGGCTCCCCACAGGTTGCATCTTCCTTCAGGGCACATCCACGGGCTCCAGTTGGGGTCCTCCAGGGGCTGCCACATGGACATTTGCTCTGGCATGGTCCTCCACACACTGCAGCGGGGCAGTGTGCTCCACAAAGATCTTCTGCATAGGCTGCAGGGGAATCTCTGCTCTGGTGCCTGGAACACCTCCTCCCCCTCCTCCTTCACTGACCTGTGTCTGCAGGGCTGTTTCATATTTCTTCCTCACTTCTCTCACTCATAGCTGCTGCACAACATTTTTTTACCCTGTTTTAAATGCGTTATCAAAGAGGCACCAGCAGTGTTGCTGCTTGGCTCAGCTTTGGGCACCACCATGTCCGTTTTGGAGCCAGATGGAACAGGCTGTGTTCAACATAGGGGAAACTCCTCACCTCTTCTCACAGAAGCCAGCCCTGCAGCCCTTCCTAGCAAAACCTTGTCACGTAAACCCAATAAAGTAAGATAGGAATAGAAAAATCTGATAACTGTATCTTAAGTCATGTCACTTTTTTTAATATTGTTTGATAGATGGCTGTTAATAGCTAAAGGACAGTCAACAACGTCTGACATCCTTGTAGAACAAGGAAACAAATGGCTGTATGTATTCAACACGAGAAGGCTGCTGGTATCATACTACCAGAACCATCTTGTGTTGAATACATAAACTAATCTGAGCAGTTAAGGAAGGTATCAGGAACAGAAGCAAATATATTGGATCCTAAGCCTAGCAGTAAGGGGTCACTTTAATTTTAACAACTGTGTGTATTGTGTTCATGTCTTTTTCTTGCTTTTGTATGATACACAAGTGATAAGGGCTGAAAAAGCCTGCCCAAGATCACTGTAATCATATGTCACCCCAACATCTTCAAAGAAAAAACTGCACAACTTGAATCCATGTGAGTCCTCACAGCTCAGACATGCAATTGCCCAGCAAAATTGTGAGATTCACTCCATACTGTTGGGAAAGCATGGAGAAGGACCACAGTTCATCTTGTACAGTCATTAAATATTCCTACCACATTCCTAGCTAAAGAACATAAGACAGAAAAATCAATGACTCAGGGATTGCCTGAAAATCTGACAGCAGGATCAGCACAGAGCAGATTCTGTAACATAACTCTGCAACTGGTGTACTGAGATTTCTCAGGACTGCTAAAGGTCCCAACTTCCAAACCAACTATGTAGATAATGTGTTTCGTAGGTATCTATCCCACCACCTGTGAAACAACTCCTTCCATCTGCTAGCTCTACATTCGATAGCATGTATCTTGACTTGCTCTCAAATGCTATCCATACTTACCGGACTGGAGCTGTTTCATCTTTCAGAGAATACCATTCAGCTGGTAAAGGTTCATAAAGGCACCAGAGTGCCCAGTCAAATCCATCTGCAGCCACTGCATACTGAAGAAGCTCAAAGTCATCAAAACGAATATTGTCAAATACTGGTGATATTATAACAGTGCGATCTTCTTTTAGTCGAGACAAAATAGGTTCAGCCCTACCAAAATTAACAGAGTCTATTCAGCTTGAAAAAGTGGAAAACTAATGAACAGTACTAACTTGAGCACCTGTTTCTAAAACTGGGTTAGCTACTTTAAGTCACTGACTTTGGCCTTTACAAAAAGTTATATACTTGGACTTCTAGTAACCCAAATTGCTAATGCCATGGCTCAATTCTCCCTTTCATTAGGCTGCTTCTGCAATTTGACTGTCACTAATAAACTAACCATAGGTTCCACACTGAACTTGCTGGGTTTATTGCTACCTGGGTCTGCTTCCTAAAGGCTCCAGAGAATATTCAATATCTGCATGAAGAGACAAGAAGGGAAAAGGAAAAGAAGGAGGCTCTGAGGGGTGCTGTAAGCCCTGAAGTTGACCATTCACCATCTTTTCCCTGTGCCTTGATGGCATGGCTGCTGTATGAGGGAAGGATGTGACTGATCGATGAACCCCTACAATGGGAGAAGGCTCAGAGAAGACAGGCAAGGATGATGTGCTCATAAAGCTCAGAGAAGAACACAGGGAGTGACCACAGCTATAGTAAAGGAAACTGAACTTATCCCAACACCAAGGGGATTGGAGAGTGGCCTTTGTGGCAGATAAACAGCAGTATCAGTTGAGTGGGTCAGCTGGTTGTGTACATGGCCTTCCTAAAATAATCAGTACAAAGTATTACCTTCCTAAGTCAGCCAGACCAACATGGGGGAAGTCTATACATGGCTTAGCCCAAAATACGGTATAGAAATTGAACACCCTGAAAAATTAACTTTGAAGAAAGCAACATGCTTGAGTTGGCTTCAACCCATGTATTCCTTCCCAACTAGGGATGCCCAGCATCTTGATGGTGAGCCTATAGTAATGTGAATCTCATTTGTATGGTGTATATTGCAACTGCTGCATTGCGCTTGCGTTGTGATTTCAGCATATTGCTGTATCACTTTTCTAAACTGAAATCCCATGTATCTTCAAATAAGTAAATCTAGTATGAAAACTTTAAACCCTCCTCATGTGGAATATTCAAAAGAACCTGGCCAGAGAATACCGGACTCTGACAGAGGGAGTTTTTTTACTGGACCCCTATTGTTAAGCTTAAAAGAACTGACCTTATCTCTCCCTACGTACTCTTGACAGCCTGATGAGTCCTGAAAGCCATGACTAAAGGACTTCAGCGTTACCTTTAAGACTGTAACAGCTAGGGAGCGTCAGTTAGTATGTTATCAAGAGAGAAGGAGAGACCTGGACCACATAGAGTCATTTTGGCCTGAGAAGGGCTGGGAGAAGAACCTCGCTCCCAGAAATTGAGACAACACGGACGATAGTCAGTCAGTGAATTCAACAACTGAGAGTGGGGAGAACGTAAAGAGATTTCACACAAAACAGTACCACAGATATCACTACCTAACGGAATGTAAATATCCATCATCAGCCACTTGTTTTGTCTCCATTTGCAAAAGAGTTCTGCAGAACTATGATACCCTGTTAAACTAACAGGCAACAGCAGATAAACATTAGCCAAAGCTGGAATAAAAGCCAACCCAGTTTAAAGTCATAGGGTATTACGGATGTCTAATATGCTTATAAAGGGCCACAGCTGCTGACAGTGGAATAACCTGCATCATTCTTATGTTATTTCACTGCATGAATTCTTTTTTTCCTAGAAATGTAATAAATACAAAGAGAAGGAAGGCACTTCTCTCTTCCTCTTCACTAAAGCTTACTCCCTTACCTGTTTGCTTTGCTATTTATTTAAAATATTATCCTTTCACCTCTCAGAAATAGATTACTTGGTGGCTGTTAAGTAACATGTGGCAGGCCTGCAAGGAGAGTCATATATGGGATACTTGTCCCAACTACACAGTTATAGTCCTTGTCCAACTCCCTCTCCCCACTTCAGAAACCCCCAAGTCTTCATAGTCTTACCAAGCCGTGTTCACTTCAATATGGGCATCCAAAATTGCAACAACATCTGCAGTTGATGCCTCCCAGCCAGTAATTCGGGCTTGTGTTAGGCCTTGTCTTTTCTGATGTCTGATGATCTTCAGCAGTCCAGGATGCTTTGCATTGTAATTTTTGACGTGTGTTTCCAAAGGTCCTTTTAAATCATCTAAAACCAGACCCCGCATTATAATGGTTTATCAAAAAAAAAAAAAAAAAAAGTGAATCAATATTAAGAAATGGAAAAGATTATGTAAGTAATGGCTTTCTAGCTTCTCCCAGTTCCAGACTGAAAAATGATTTGTTCTTTGCAATAGAACAGGTAGAATTGTTCAGGTACTCATGAAACCAAGAGGTTTATTTTTAAAGCCAGCTTCGATTCCAGGATTTCAATTAAGCACCTAAATTTCATTTCCATATAGTGCCATTGTATGGCTTCTAAATTGTACATAAACACATCAGTACGTAGAAACTTCAGATGTGTGCCATAACAATTAGGTGTCTTATGCAGTAATTTCTGGGTTTATCTTCTACCATGTGGAAAATAAAAGAGAAAATAAACAAGCCCTGAAAATGTGAAATGCTCCTTGTAAGAGCTGTAGGCATGTCAACTCCCTCACCAAAGAAAAAAAATAGTGTCAGAAAAAAAGGAATAGAAAGTTGGGACCTCTTAGCATCATTTTGGAAACTCACTTAAACTCTTACTCGACTCAGACTGACATGTTTTTCTAGAAGCTACAAAGCCTTAGAAAAATGAGAAATCAAACACATCTCATCAGGCAAAGGAAAAAAAAAAAAAAAGAGCACTCAAGATCAGAGGCATGACAGTCTCTTACAGATGATTTTACAACGCTTTGTTCAGTTCAATTTTAAGAGCAACAGTGCACCCGCTGCTTCCCTTACGAGTATTTTCCACAACCCAAGACACCACTCTTCAAGGAGTTATTTCAGATACCTATAGAGATAGTTTTCTTAGCATACTCTTAATTTGGTACTGTGCCTGATGAGCCAGTGATGATAAATAATCTCCCACTTCAATTTTTAACCTTTTAAAATACCTGCAGAGCATCATCCTGTTTCTTATTAGCTGTCTTTTTTCAGGCTATTAAGGTGTTTTAGGTTTTTTTCCTGTACGCAATTTACTTCTTAATTGCACACGGTCTACTGCGTGTGCACCCAAAAGGCCAATATTCATTTAACACAATAGTGGCATAAATTAGCAAGACTCCTACTTTCCCTGGGTCACTTACCATTAGAACTGTAATCATCTACCAGGAGGATTTCTTTCAATAAATGAGAAGGTGTTCGGTTAATTATACTAGTAATTGCACGTAAGATGATTGACAGGGCTTCATTCATAAATATGAGTACAACACTGAGTGTTGGAAGATCTTTTGGATAGGTTTTCATTTTACAGCTGTAAGAGAAGACAAACAACTTTAGCACAGGTTCTAAAGAAAGTCAGGGAGCAAGGCAGCTGCAAGAAGGCAGAATTGGGATGTTTGGCTTAAAACATATTGTGAAAATCAGTGTAAGACTAGAAAAAAAGGAATTCTCAAATCCAAGTTTCATTATTCAAGTTGTGTTACGCATGTGTATAAACCATTGGGGTAAAGTTAAAATTTCTGTTAAAACAAAAAGAACAATTACTGTTTCTCAATCCAAAATGGTTATAAAATATTTAAGATAAAGTATGCAACTAACTCAGCCAGTGATGATTAGCTTGTATGGCAGCGGTCACGTGAATGAAATTTGTCTTTTTGCATTTACAGGAGATGACAACAACCAAATCTAACAGCAGACAAAAGCAAATTGGAGAATAATCCCTTTTCATGTGCAATAAAGAACAAAGTAGGTCTAGCTATACTTGTAAACTGACATGCAAGAAGGATTCCCCTGGACAAGGGATCCCTTCAAAAATTCTTGAAAGAGCTTCAAAAAATCCTTCTTTCAGAGTAAACTCGGTCTTGTGGAATTCCATGCAACCCCAGAGTCTGTTGTTCCCAGTACTGAAACAAACTTGCCTGTTTACTGTCAAAAGGTTTTGTAATTTTTTATTTTTTTTTTTTTTAACTATATATTTGGGATATTTGTAAGCTCTGCTAACTAACATCCTGGCCACCAGTCAGATGGTGGGGACTGGGTCTTCTTCACAGTGCTCAGCATTAGCTCTCTCTAGAGCAGACGACAGCACATGGCTGGATTCTCAGCCTGATCACTCCCTATCCTTAGAAACATGCTCATGAAAGCAACACTCAGACTGCATGAGACATGCACCTAGATAACGCAGCTGTCTGAGAGATGAGCTCACGCTCCAGGTAGACCTTTACAGTGGCAACTGTGCAAGAAGGGAATGCATTTCTGTTGGAATTTCTCCATTAGCTTTATTACCCATTAGCTCAAGAGCCTGAGCGAATATCTGCAAAAGGCAGTCTCTGCAAATACGTCTCTATGATGTATTTCTTTACAATGCCAAGCAGAGGAGCGCCAAGCACCTCACCCATTCTTTAGGACAATGCAGACTCATCACACGCTTCCTCCAGCCACCTCTGCGGCGTCTGCTCCAGACAGCTCCCCAAAACAATCCCTCAGCAGCGTGGGGATCGTTCAGCTCAGGGCTGTCTGGGGAGGATCTGTGGCTGGATCACTGGTGCACAAGGCCCATCTCTCTCAACCTTCTCCTTCTCTGCAACACTGCTCCACAGACACCCACAGTCACGGGCAACTTATTACTGTCTGCCTTAGACAAAACTGGCTCCATCCAAGCAGTACGATGAGGACCCAGTTGCATAAACATGCTCTTTACATCTTCCAGAGGGCTGCCAGTAAGACAATTCACCTTTTCCCCAAGTGCGACATCGTTAATTCATGCCCAGTTTGCAATCCTCTCTGCCCCTCACATCCTCTTCTGAAACACTCCATCACATTTAGCACAGGTGACCATAGGTACGAAGGTGTAGGCTTGCAGGATATCTGTGGCTTTTTTGCACATTGACAGCAGTTAAGTCCTGTAAAGCTTACTATTATCTTTTGCAGTAAATTGTATACCTTATCATACTATACAAGAACAAAATGTCCTCTTTTTTTAATCAGATACTTGGTTTTTAATGAGGTTTTTAATGGGTATTTATGCCAGTTCCCACAGCACCACTGGTCTGCTTAAAAAGTATTAAGTATGGGCTTCAAGAACCAATGAATTCCTGGAAAAATCCCTTAAGCTTCCTCTTATGGACTGCTTACCTACATCTTAATCATTTAGATGTTCACCCCACTATATTTTTCCTTAATCAATTAATTAATCCTTAGATTCTTTGATAACTTGAGAGGGAAACAGAGAGAGAAAATAAAGCTATGAGGAAGCTCACAAGGTCACCAGGCCATCATGACTCTGCCTACAATACTAAAGATAACAGTGCTGTGCCTACAGTGCTAAAGATAAGAGTGCTAGGGATTCAGGTAAAGTGCTGAATCTTCTCTCACTCTTCATGGGACTCACTGGCCAATAATTAGTTCCAGCCACCTCTCCTGTTTGATTTCATATCATCTTTTAATAAGCAGTATAGGTTTTGCCCACTTACAGTCTGCAACATAACTAAGAAAAACAAGCATTTTGTTAAAAAGAACAGAATTTTACAATGTAGGGGTTTATTTCTTCATTGATTATATTTTGGGGGTTTTCCAGAGTGGGGTGGGGTGTGTGTGTGTGTTAAAAAACACCACTTTGGATATCTCAGCATATAAAAGGCTTACACAAGAGAAAATAAGAGACAAGAGAAAGAATGCTTCAGATGTTCTGCCTTTGGGGCATAAACAGAATGTAAACAGACCGGAAGGTCTCATATCTTCTGAATACTATGGTTAGTTTTTCCCCTTTTTACCAACAGTTAGAAATCCTGTATCAATTATAATATTAACATGATATTCTTTTTCCTAAGTGTCATCTCTAAACTGTGACTTCTTTTTACAGTCTTCAGAGTACCACAAGTCTAAGCAAAATTTGGAAGAAAATCATAGAAAAAAAAATCCCTAAACTAACAGCACAAATTAAGGTCTGTTAGTAGATTATTTAAACTTAGTCTAAGCAATGAGGATCCCTTTCCCTTTAATTTCATGTCTCCCTGTGAATGTAGAAAGGTCTTATACTGCACCTGGGAGATCTGGTGTCTCTGATAGGTCGATCCAGAGGTAGATGATCACTGAGATAAACATTATACCCATAATTTAAGAACAGATTCTGTGCAACAGTTTGCTCCTCCTCCCTTAAATCTGCACCCCAGCGTTTGAACAAAGCTGAGTCTGGGTACAGCAAACGGTGTACAATTTCCTTTTCCTCCTTTGCATTATCAGCTTTGTGTACTTCAGTCTTGGAGTTATCTTGCAGCTTCAGATCATGTTCTATTTGTTTTATATTTTCACGGAATGCTTCCACTGATTTTGCTGATTGAAAAATAAAAGAGGATTGATTATAACAGCAATTGAGAACACTCTTCATCATCATAACTGAGCCCAACTCTCCTTATAACACTTCAGGTCAAGAAATATGTGAAGTTACAGCTAAATTGACGTTCACATGAGAATAGCATCAAACCCTTCTTCCTCCTTGAGAACAGTTTATAAGCATCACAGTACCCTGCGTCAGATTCTGCTTTCAACTGCACAAACAAGGGACATTGTGCTGGCATTAGTGGAGAAATCTGGGAGTAGAAGCAACACAAAAAATGTTAAATCAAGCTCAAATCATTTCCATGATGTTATGCTTCAGTTACATTAATGTGTTAGTGATCCATAATGGATCCCTATCTAAGTCAGGCTGTTGATACCATATTTATCTTGAAGGTAAATACAGTAAGCAAACCCTTTGCTACCTCCTTTAATAAGCTTCCTGGATTCTTTTGAATCTTCCACACAGAAAGAGCAGAAAAGCAAGCCCTAATCTCTCAAGGCTTTATTAGGCTCACAATATTGTGCCATAAAGAAAAGGCACAAATAGTCTGTGTGAGGTTGTTTAGGACATATTGTTCCTGAAAATAAATACAATAAACAAGCCCTCTGCAGTGTCTTTTGAAAAGCTTATTGTTAGTTTTGATTTCCGCTCTGTCAGAAACCTTTGAACAGGGCGAATCCTTATCTCTCAAGGTCTTGTTAAGTTTACAATATCGGACTGTGCCATATAAAAAAGGCACAGAAAACCTGTGTGAGTTAAAGCTTTCTACAATTAAATTACTGTATTGGTGAATGAGATGAGTGGATGTTGTTTAAACTCAAGTAAGATTTCTGACACTGTCTCTCACAATATCTTCATGCACAAGATAAGGAAGAGTATTCTATTATCCACTAAGTAAGTGGATAGCAAGGAGGTTTGAACTGCCAGGATCAGAAAGTTGTGATCAGTGGCACAAAGTCACTAGTGTACCCCAGGGGTCAATACTCGTTCTAATACTGGTTTAATATGGTCATTAATGATGTTGAAAATATGGCAGAGTGCACCCTCAGCTAGCTTGTGCATGATATCAAACTGCAAGGAGCAGCTGATACACCAGAGAGTCCTGCTGCCATTCAGAGGGACCCGAGCAGGCTGGACAAATAGATCAACAGGAACCTCACGAGGTTCAACAAGGGCAGGTGTAAAGTCCTTCACCTGAGGAGGAACAACCCCACGGACCAGCACTAGCTGGAAAGCAGCTTTGCAGACAAGGACCTGAGGGCCCTGGTGAACACCAAGTTGACCATGAGACAACAGTGTGCCCCTGGGGAAAAGAAGGCCAACAGTACCCTGGGGTGAAGTAGGAAGAGCATTGACAGCAGGTCAAGGGTGGTGATCCCTCCCCTCTACTCAGCACTGGTGAGGCCACACCTGGAGTCCTGTGCCCACTTCTGGGCTCCTCAGTACAAGAGGCATGGACATACTGGGGAAAAATCCTACAAAGAGCCACTAAGATGATTATGAGACTGGAGCATCTGTTATGCAAGGAGAAGCTGAGAGACCCTGAGAAGGCTTGGGGGTTGGGGGGGAACTTACTGATGCATACAAATATCTTATGAGAGGGTCTAGCAAAGATGAAGGAAGAGTCTCCTTCTGGTGTCTAGTGAAAGGACAAGAGCCTAAAATACAGGGAATTCCAATTAAACATAAGATTTTTTTTTTTTTTAAAGTGCTGGGTTGATAAAACACTGGAACAGATAAAGCAGATAGGTCATTAAATCTCCACCCTTAGAAATATTCAAACCCCAGTGATGTCCTGGGCACCCTCCTCTAGCTGATCATGCTTCGAGCAGATGAATCAGTAGAACAGACCATCTCCAGAGGTGCCTCCCAACCTCAACTCTTAGGTTCATTCCGTGACTAAGTACTGAAGTGAATTCTTCAGCTTTCTTTCAAATGGCTCTAAAATAACCTACAAAAATATGACCCAGTATTGATGCCCATTCAAAGAGGTGCCAGTGAAGACAGTCATCAATAAATGTGACATTATGGGATACTGGTCTTTGGGATAGGAGATACTAAACCTGACCAAACTGTACAGAGAAAATTTCTCACCAAGTTCAAGAGTGCCTCAAGTGGCATTTCAAACAGCTAGTTTCAGGCTTGGATGATTGAGACATTCTCAGTTTCTTCTCCTGTTTTACACAGCGTGCATCTAGCTCTAATGTGAGGAGATGTGGACAACATGACAGACAAAGCCATGCCAGCCAGCAGGGTTCTGTCTGCTTTAGCCCTCCTACCACTGCCCCATGAGGTGATGAGATTCAAACAACATGACAGAAGTAGGGAGTCAAGGGGTCCAAAGGAGAAGAGGTGGATTTTTCAGCCCTTACTCAAATGGCTCTATTGCGTCCACTTCCCAACAGTCCAACCTACAACAGATACCTGAAAACAAGGTCAAAATTCACAAACCCTGCTGTGAGAAAGAAAAAAATCCCTTTCTAAATCAATATTGCTTATATACAAGCACATCTGCTGGGATGCTGTTGGCCTTTCACTGTTACAGGATAAGAGACACAGTCCTGGCAGCAGATTTCAGCTAATGCTGCTTGGGAACAGAGTCCAATCGATCAGGTGACTCAGAGTTCATCAACGTCTTTTACTCACAGCAACTCTACTGTGTCTGTGCTCAAGGTACACAAAGAAAAAAAGACAGAGTCAGAGTCGCAGTTCCCCTTGTTGTTCATCCCCACAGCAGAGGCTGAGGAAACGGGGCATTTCCAGTTTCTCTCAAAAATAGCTTTTTATGGCAAACAAAATAGTGACAAGAGTAATAGCCACCTGACATAAGTATGCTGGTAGAATCACCCTAAAATTGCTTAACACTTTTAAAAGAATTCAGGGTCAGGAGCTGTCTGATATGTCAAAAACACCATGATGACTGTGAAAGACTTTATTGTTTTGTGTGTAAGTAGAGAAGTTATAAAATCTTTTTCAAGACTACAAGAAAAAAAACAACCAACCCACCCCACAATCAGAAGTGTCCAGGAAAACCCAAACATTATCACTGCTATCTATTATTCTGTCCTTCAGGAAATCTAGATACCTAATTCTCAGAAAATTAAGCAGCATGCCATTGTACTTACAGAGGTTCTGAATGTTCCAGTCCAAATGGTCCAGTCTCTGAAGGATGTTATACTCTTGGTTCAGAAATCTAGGATTAACTTCCACGGAATCAAGTCTTCCCTTTCTTTGCTCTTGCAGTAAGTGCACAAGATAACACACAAAACCTGCGTTCACGATTAACAGTGCAACTTGATGCGGTCTCTTCCAGGGTGCCATTGTAAGCTTAAAGAAACTCAAGTGTTCTGCTGCTGGTTGGAGTTTGTGGTTCTGGTTCTGCACTGGGTCTTCTCTCCAAATGCAGTTTCAAATTGCCTCTGCTTGACTGAGAGCTAAGGCTGCACAGATGAAGTAATTAACCGAGTCTAATGAGTCATAGAACTGATGATGATAAGGTACAGCTTACAGGTGTTTCCACGGGCATGTTTATATGTATCTGTACAAGTTATCTATGTTGGAGAAAGCATGCAGCTCTCACCGGCTTGTGTAACGAGTCACGTGAAGCGAGTGAGCACCTGGGGTGATGCTGTAGGAAGTGAAGGACTAGTTGGGTAGATGTCAGAAAGCCTGTCATGCAACAAAGCACATGTACACACAGTCAGAATAAACTGCAAGCTAATGCTACGCTTCCTGGTCATTCACAGTGGGGGAGTTGTGAATCTAAGTAATCAAAAATGTGAAAATAGATTAAAATGGATTTCCCATCAGTTTTTGAGCTGGCTGTAAGGAATTGTGACTGGTATAGAGCACTTCACAGCCCTCTCCCACACAGGCCACTCCTGCAGCTCACCACTACCACAACTGGCAGGGTTTTGCCTAGTACACATATGTGAATTGGAAGTAGCACTCACAACAACTAGCTCATGGAGCTTTTCTTTCCATAACATCAAGCTTCTTCAGGCTTCCCAGCATTGCTGTCCCAGTGTGGGTCTTCTGCTGGCCACAGTCCCCGAAGGCTGTCCCTGCCCTGGCATGTGTCCCCCGAGGGCCACACACAGCACCTTCAGAGGCATCTCCTGCCAAAGGTGTGTCTGCAGCCCCACGCCGCTTGCTCAGCGATCCCCCCTGGGTGTCTCCTGCCTTAAGGACTGATGATCTTTCTTATCTCTATCCCTTCATGGCCTCTTCTACCACAGGGCAGCCCTGCAGCCCCCTGATACAGAAACCCTAAGTTATGCCAGGTACATATTGCTGTAAACATTTCTTCAAATTCACATCACTAGTATATAATCCTCTCCCCCCCCCCCCCCCCGTGAAAACCATCAAACTTTGACCTCAATTCATATGAAAAGAGAAGGATCAAGACTACTGAAAAACAAATCAGTCATGTACACCAAGATCCCTCCACTATGTTAATTGCTGATGGAAATGAAAGCAGGGGGAGGGGGGGAGAAATTTTTTTAAAAAAAGACAAAAATACATCCTTTCTCAAGAAATAAATGGCAGGATATATGGATCTGTGGATCTTCTTGCTATTCACTTCCATTTATTTGTCTCACAGGTCTTCCCAAGACCTGTGTATTGCTCGTAAGCAGTGTGACCATTCACCTGACAAGCCCACCTGCAGAGTCACAAAGCCTGAAGTTGGAAGGCACCTCTGGAGGTCATCTTGTCCAGCCAAGCAGGGCCACCTCTAGCTGGTAGCCCAAGACCACAGCCAGACAGCTTCTGAATGTCTCCAAGGATGGAGACTCCACAACCTCTCTGGGCAACTTGGGCAAGTGAAAAGTCACCCCCACAGTGTTTCCTGAAGTTCAGATGCTGTCCGAGTCATGGGTGAGTTACTTCCTAAGGGTATGGGGCATATGTGATACCAGGAAGAGCATTTGGGGATTGTCTAAGGCTTGTTATGATGCTTAGGAAAGAAACTAAAGGCAAGAAAAAGAAAATAAGGTGGTTTGGGGAGGAACAAACATGAGTGGCTGGTCCATATGCTTGTCTGGCCATGCCCTGCACCTGATCTGTCCTGTCTTCTTATTAAACTCCGTTTCTAAGCATATTCCTGGGTGAGGGACTCTCTGTTCCGTGTGCATTTGTGTGCCTGAGGTCTAAGTGCCAGCAACTGGAGATTACAGATCAGAGGGACTGTGTGGCTGTGGTGCCAACAACTGGAATGACCAGAGTGAGTAAAATCAAGTCTTGGCAATGAACTGGTGACCTGGAGTTTAATCACAAATTGATAGCTCTTTCCTATCCAAAACCAACCAAAAGCCATACAGCACAGGAGTGTACATATGAGAAACAAGTAAGGATCATGCTGGCAAAATTGGAAACAAGCAAATGCCCTTTGCTTTCATTTTCACTCAGTTCTGTCACTATGACAAGTTACTGCTCTGTTTAACACTTTCCTGGAACACAACCCTGTATTTTGCCCAGGATGGCCTCAGCCTTCAGCACCTCACTGAATGCAGTGGCAGACGGCTTTATTTTAAGTTGCACCAGTATCTGTTTGAGGTGGAGTTCCTAAGAAAATTGTATCTGTAGAATGTGTATGTGTTCCTATTTATCCATCCTTCCCCTAGTAAGTCCCGATCCTGTTGGCCAAAGACAGTAGGCAACTTCACAGAGAAGAGACCCTGCCATCTACCCACTTGCAGAAAGACTGTAGCATAAGTCTAAGCCTTACACACCAGTTAATTCAATGGCACAGAGATGCCACAAACACTGTAACAGGAACAAAATGAAGTGTTGATGCCCTGTTAGACACCTGAGAAACCAAACACAAGACAAATACAGAAGAAACTATATTCCTTTAGGCTAGAAACCTTCAGCTGCTCGGTGAATCTCCTGTTTACAAAACACTCCAAGCCAAGGAAGTTTGGACAACCTTGATTCTTTAACACCCGTGGCAAATTTTTTACATAGCGAAGAGTCAAAAGACTGACTTACCATGTGCGCTGCTGGCTGAAGTGATGAAGAAGCTCCAGGAGTAGCTTGCAAAGGTGATAGTAGCTTCACAGAGCTTCCAACACTGTGCTGACTCCTCTCCACCCATGTGACTCCCTTACCACCAAGTAGGGCTTCTCCAAGGAGCTTGTAGTCACCTTTGCTCTCAACCTTCCTGACAGCTGCACCTGACCACACTGGACAGGCTCCTCAGCTGCAGGCAGCTGGACACACCAAGCAACCATTTAGAGCACTGGGTTTCTGCTCTGACAGGTCTGGGTTCTCTACTGGATAGTACAGACAGCTTTGGCCAGGGACCAGAAACTGAGGGGCATTTCCTCCAGTCAGTCAGTCTGCAATAGCCAGGTGCAGGGATACTCTTGAGACAAGCAAACTCAAGAGTTTTAAAGCAGGGAACACAGACCCTCTATTGCCAAAATAGACAAGTTGCTCTTGTCAAAGCATGCTGTTGGCCAAGACCAAAAAGTGCATGGTAGAGAAAAGTCATGGGATACAACCACACCAGCAAATAAACCTTCACTGAGGAAAAAAAAAAAAAAGTAATTAATTTCCCCATCATTGCCAACACTGTAATTGTTCACGTATTCCTGCCTGCACCATCTAGGACTTTCCCACACAACACCTGCCACGGTTTGTGGAGTAAGACTTACCAGGAACGTTTCCCCGTGGGAATAACTCAAGCCCAGTGTGTTCTGGTCAGCATGCAGGGGAGGGGAGGTGTGTGTGGTGGGTTGACCCTGGCTGGATGTCAGGTGCCCCCTAAAGCCACTTTATCACTCCCCTCCTCAGCTGGACAGGGGAGAGAAGATATAACAAAACACTTGTGGGTCAAGATAAGAACGGGGACAGATCATTCACCAGTTACTGTCACAGCAGAACAGATTCAACTTGGGAAAAATTAATTTATTACTAATCAAATCAGAATAAGATAATGATAAATAAAATCAAATCTTAAAGACACTTCCCCCCCCCTTCTCCTTAGGCTTAACTTTACTCCTGATTTTTCTCTACCTTCTCCCCTCCAGTGGCAGAGAGGGACAGGGAATGGGGGTTGTGGTCAGTTCATCACCCGTTGTCTCTGCCGCTCCTTCCTCCTCAAGGGCAGGACTCCTCACACCCTTCCCCTGCTCCAGCGTGGGGTCCCTCCCACAGCAGACAGTCCTCCATGAACTTCTCCAATGTGAGTCCTTCCCACAGACTGTAGCTCTTCACGAACTGCTCCAGCGTGGGTTTCCCATGGGGTCACAGCCTCCTTCGGGGCATCCCCCTGCTCTGGAGTAGGGTCCTCCCCGGGCTGCAGGTGGAGAACTGCTCCCCATAGACTTCCATGGGTGCAGGCACAGCTGCCTCACCATGGTCTTCACCACAGGCTGCAGGGGAATCTCTGCTCCGGCACCTGGAGCATCTCCTCCCCCTCCTTCTGCACTGCCCTTGGCGTCTGCAGAGTTGTTTCTTTCATATATTCTCACCCTCTTCCGGGTGCAGTTGCTACTGTGCAGTAACTTTTTCCCCCTCTGAAAGGTTATGACCCAGGCACTACTGCCATCGCTGCGGGGCTCGGCCTTGGCCAGCGGTGGGTCTGACTTGGAGCCGGCTGGCACTGGCTCATTCAGACACAGGGGAAGCTTCCAGCAGCTTCTCACAGAAGCCACCCCAACTCCCCAAATCCTCGCCATGCAAACCCAGTGCGGTGTGCCACCAATAGCTCTCTGGCCTTTCACTTACTTCCAAGACCCGAGGAGAACCTGACAACTGGTCTTTCACAATAACAGAGAGGTAACTCCATACGCAAAACACTGCACCTCCTACTCCTCAGTGACTCCAACCAAGCCAGAAAAATAGATGCCCTGTATTTCATTAATGATACAAAGGAATAAATAATGATGCAGAGAAAAAAATATGCAAGGGAGTAACTTGTTTTGGTTAGGGTTTTGACAGCTTCAAGAATACACAACTGAGATGGGCTGATAAGGTTGATTCATAATGTTAAAAAGCTGATCTTCAAATGGAAAGGAATAATGGTAATTAATCTGAGGTTTTATTCCTGATGCAAAAAAGACAGTGTGCTTAGATACTCCTGCTTCTATTAGACTTTCAGAACCTTTTTTTTGTATTGTTTGGGGTTTTTCTGGGGAGGGGACAGTCAGGAACAGGGAAGCAGAAATAAAAAGATGAATCCCAGCATCACATTAGATTGATTGTCTTGAAAAAAAAAAAAAAATTCAATTTTACTTTTTCCATGAGCACTTACAAAGAGAAGACAAAAGTATTTTCATGAAACATACAGGTTATGCTTATGTTGAAATTTTATGGAAATCGGGAAAGAGAAAAATAAAGGACCTCTGGACAGAAACAGGGTTAGAAAAAAATGACACAATGAGATTCATCTTGGGAAATTAAAAACTAAGATAGCAAGGACACGGCAGTCTGTATTGTGAAATCCAGTAAACAGTGTAACAGGAAATGAACAACTCCCATCAAATTAACTAGTGTGAAATGCCAGGAAGAAAAGGCAGGGCAGTCCAGGGTTCACATGCAACCACACACAGGAAGGTAAGTCTGTTGGCTATAAACTCTGCTCAGACAACATCTGAAATATTATGCTGATACTAGTGCACAGCCCATTTCAGAGTCATTAAAAAAAAAAAAAAAAAAAGAACTGGAGGGAGCAGAGAGCACATATCACGGTTAAACCACAAGTTCCATACTGTGCACTGTAAATGCATAGGATTACCTTAATAGTACTAGTACAATAGTATCTATCATAAATACTGTGCATTTTTAAATATTTATTTTTTAAATACCCAATGTTTGGTTAAAAGCACCAACAAAATACTACTTTGGCAATAGGAATGTTTTCTGTATGGTTTGCACACATACTCAACGCAGCCATGCAAATAATTCACCTAGTCCATAGAGAGATGCTGCCAAGGGTCTACTTTCTCATAAGACCCTCTCGAGCAGGCTGAAGGTGGGCTACAGCTTAGAAAACTACATGCTGGGAAAGGACCAACACAGGTTCCCTTTCAGCCACAGATGGTACCAGTGCCATGTACTATTATGCCACTCTACCTAAATTTGTTGAGCTGAAAAATCCCTTTCTGGACAAGCCTTCTGGCTGCATGCAGGCAAGGAACAGAGATGAGAAACAGTAAAGTCTGAGCAGGAGACAGGTTGCAAGGAGAGGCACCCAGAAAGCTTAAAGACCGTTGCCACTTTCTGCTCCACCACTGACCTCTTGTGGGGAAGATGCAAAACAACAGCCCCTCCTTTCCTCCACAACGGTGTTTTTAGCAAGAGCCCCGAGACCGCACGTTTAAAGGATCTTCAGTGCTTCACAAATTGCAGATTGGCTGAAAAACTATTGCAAGCTGAGAAACTAGGGATAAGAAAGAAGATCCTTATAGATAAACGAGCAGGAATAAAAATCACTGATGAAACTGATTTATAGAAGTTCTGTATTCTGGACTGTACTACAAAATAAGTGACTTTTTTTCTAACATTCAAGACCCCTAAAGAAATTGCTTTGGAAGGATAAATAATGAGAAATCGCACTGTAGTTTCTACAAGGTAGGAAACAGAAGTGTTATGTAAGGCAAAGTATTGTGGGAAACAAAACTTGCAGCAGCAGCAGCTGAGCACTAATGGGATACTCCACTCTACCAGTATTACTACCTGATGTGGAACAGGCTGCTTAAAGCAAATTTTTCACGGGTGTTCATCACCTGCATGTTCTCCATCTAATGGCTGTCTGAATTATGATCCTGTAGGAGTGGTCTGTGGTGTAACTGAAGCCACTGGAAAAGCTGTGCTTAAATGGGGGGAAAAAAAAAAAAAAAAAATTAAAATCACTGCATTATTCTAAGCAATCCCAGAATTGGCACCTAGCATTACAGCATTACCTTCAATGGCTTTTTCTGCCTCAGTCTGCCATCTGAAAATGGAAACTGCTGGTTAGCCACGCAGGACTATCATGATAATTGCAAATCCCTGTACTTCATGTGCACTTGTGAAACAGCTCAGAAATACTACTGTTTTCAGAGCAGGATGTGAATATAGCATGCAATAAGTCAAGATTAGGGCTACACATATTAATTGAGCACTAACGAGGCTACTTATTTATAGTTAGGGTCTTATAGAAAAAAGTGTAGTCAGAAAAACAATAAAACGATCAAATTATTAACAATATGCACTTCGCTTCTAGTTTGTCCTAGCTTTTGAACGTTTGGATTGGCAGGTTTATTTTAAAACAAACAAACTTACGTTATCAGAAGAAAAACAAACAATTCATGGGAGCCAAACTGAATACATAGTAGGCAGGATCAAAAATTCATATTATCACAAAAGCCTACCTCTTCCTAACAGATCCACATTAGCAGCACTGAGTTTTATGTGGAAGAGAAAAATGTGGAAGCTCTTGAAATTTAGGAAACACTTTGCCCAGGAGTTTCACGTAGTTCGGCAATAATACAGAAATAGTGAGATTCTGGTCTTGCCAGCAATCAGTGTGATTTAACCAAGAGACTTCTGTGCTTTCCCTAACCTTGACCTTTTTGTTCTTTTCAATCTGTCCTCTCTTTCCTACTCTCCTTTTCCATCACCTACTCCATCTCATTCTTCACTTCATATTTCCCCTCTATTAGGCCTCTACCTTTGATACCCATTTGTTCAACTTGCTGCAGATCCTTCCCTCCGATTTCACATCCAAAGGCAAGTAGTAGGAAGCTTGGAGGTGAAAACACAAAATGTTCTGTCCCTCATTTTATCCCCTCTCAGCCCCAGTTTAACACCAGTTTCCCCACCAATCTCCACTCATCCTAGTTCATGTGATTTGTCCTGCTCCCAGAACTAGCAGCTCACTCCTTGAGTCAAGAACTGCCTTCTTTCACATCTTGAAGCCATCAGAACACTGCACTGCATACAGAAAATCTAGATCTCTGCTCTCAGCCCTGTGAGCAGACTAACTCAGCTCTAAGATGCACCCTAGCAAACAATGTCCCTGAAAAATTTAACCAAAAGCCTCCAGCAATTCTTTGGATAGGGAAACAAAAAGTTCTTGATCAAACTCAGACATGGACCTTTTTTTGATCTTGAAACAATTAAAAGTATTGAATCCTGAAGCAAAGATTATCCCTCTTACCAAAAGACAATGCCCCAGCACATAAAAGCTTTGAGCATCGACTTTCTCATTTAAAAATGGAAGAAATGACACATTTCCTCATGTCTATGAGCCACAGCACACAATTATCACAAGAGATCAGGCGACACGCAGTAACTTGTTTATATGTCTGATTGAGGTTCCTTGACCTTAGAAACTGCTTGTGTCATTTTGGTTAGCATTTTCTATAATAGTTGTGCTCAGGGCAGAAAACAAAGCTCAGAAGAGTCAAAAACTTAAAAAAGGGTCTTTATCTGAGACCTCATAATCTGAATAGGTGGCAGGACCAGCAATCCCTACTGGAAATGTTCTAGGAGTCATAGTCCTGAACTGAAACGTTCTTCAGATCAGTTGAGCACTTACTAAAGTTCAGTGACACACTTGCCTCGAGGGGCAAGGGAGAAACTGGCTGGTGTTAAGACACATTCCCTCTAGTCCCAACCTTCAAAATATTTTAACGCTTACCAGCTAAGTAACAGTATGTAATTTGTTTTTGTGACCGTTCAAAGAGAGAAATTGCATTTCAGTGACAGTCTTCTATAACTGAAAAAGACAACACTGGTGAAATATAGTTTACATGATTAATATATTTTACTCAGTATGTACACAGCTCTCCAAACAAACTGGGTCATAACAAAGGCAGTTTAAGGAGCATTAAGTAACCACCTTATCAGCTGTTACACAGGACATGTCTTAGGTGGTCTTGCTTCCTCCAGCTCAGTATCCAACCAGCGGTATCTGCGGTGACGGCGTAGAACTTCAATTGCTTTTTGTTCTAGAGGTGTTGGTTGAATACCCAGGTCTTCGAAACCAGGAAGGTCGGGAAGTGTCATGTCTGTGGTGTGAAACTTTAACAAGAAGGGAGAGGGGACAGGGGAGAAGAGGGAATTCATTTGATAAAATAAACAGCATTACACCCAATGTCATTATTCACATACTAAAAAAAAAGTATTATCTACTTATACCTGAGGCCACCTTTTTTCTTTTACAGAAACAAACTTGCATAAATCCATAGTACTAGAAACATTTTATGTCTCAAAATTTTCTACAAATGGCACCTCTTGGGAGATTCTACTACAATTTCAAGGCTGCTGACGTAAGACTGCTTCCCCAAGAAAGAACCCCACAACAGAATACACAGCTGTATCTTGTAGTAGGTCTGAAGATCTATACAGACACAAATGTGGGCTCAAGTCAACTGTGTGTCAGTCCCAATTCATTGACTCATTTTGTCTATATTTTTTCCTTAGGAGGAAGATTCAATATGGCCCTACAGAACTACGGCATAATTATACAAGGTATTGAGTACCCAGTGTACTTTGACAGGAGATACAGATGTTCTGCATCTGGCAAGAAGTCCTTCAGATTTAGATTCAGGAATAAATAGCAGTAAGACATACAGAAAACATCTTCGTTTTTTCCTCCATCAGGTATACATTATCAGGAAGATGACTGCGTTGCAACCATGGAATTAAACCAAACTTGTAAGGGCATATTTCAATTATATACATTCTGTTTTGTCAAGAAAACGCGTGTTAAATTATCACCTCTGGAAGGTTGTTCTTCTCGATTTATGGTTTAGAACAGGGTCCTGTACAGGACAAATATTTAATTCTGTTACCATATTTGCAACACAAATAACCTGTATCTTAGAAAATGAGGATTTCTCTTATGCTATTACTCCTTGAAAGGTCTTTAAGTCAACCACATCTAATTTTGTGTAGATTACTTAAGGATGAAAAGCTGGGAAACAGGAATAATCAGACACGGAAGTGACATGGAAAAACTCCCCTCTCACATCACCCATGCTATAGCTGAATTTCAGTAGCTTTACCGATTTGGTGCGGGGTTGTTTTATGAAATGTAACTCCATAAACTACAAAGGCAGCTAGAAGTAAGGTTTTCAGATGTTGCATCTACATACTGAGCTAATACAACTAATAAAACTACCATGCCAACTCTCTCTAGTATGTGGGATGACTCAGTGGTTTGGGGGAAAAGAAAAAAAACAGTTTTACACTAGAATGTGAATAAGCTTACCTCCTTTATTACCCATACTGTCCACAGTTTTTCACAATTATTTCCAAACAGAATAGGAAACCAGTTTATTTAACAGATGGAGAAATGTAAACATAGAGATTAATTGCTTACAGCTATGCAGCAAACAGCTCTAAGTATAGGACCCAATTCTCCCAGATTCACAGTAGATTCCTATCTCAAATTAATTTGGTGACAATCAGGTCAAAATAGGCTATGGCTGCTGCATCATAACAAAAGGTATTAAAACTCCAACTCTGCAAAATAGTTGTGATACCTTCAGAGAGCAGCAAGCTTAGAGACTGTCAAGAGTACATGACTATCTTTGCTAACCTATACATATGCCAACAGTTTTGACATTAATACTTGCTAAATCCTACTTTTTCCTCACTTGCAGTTGGTTTTTTGCAAGTTATTTCTCCACCCCCACTTAGACGCTCTGAGAAGTTAGGAATAAACATGAAGCTACAACATGTTCACGAGAAATGCAGTCTAAACGTTAAGTGAGAATTCGGGCTGTATCTAGTGCTGACAGTTCAACTTGAGTTGTCAAAAATGCCATTATCTGGATGGTGTAAGTGATTCTAATGCATCTAGAGGTACATAAACTCACTAGTTACCTAAAAGTGGGGAACACCTCCTGTGCCCATCACTTAGGTGCACACTGCACATCTAATCTCTACTTTGACTTTGATATGTGTTTTGGGGGAGGGGGCACAGCAAAGCCTGAAGCCTTGACCATCGTTAACACTTAAGAAGGTTAATCCCTTTCCCCACTCCCATCACATTACTTCTTGATACACAGCCCTCTCACCAATTGTTTCAATCACTTTCTTAAATGTATTTAGAGAAATATGTTAATTACTGTTCCTCTATCAATGCTAGGGGAAAGACTGGATCATAATGATGCCTTTTAAAAAAAAAAATTTGTTAGTCCCTCTCTTATTAAGTCATTCCAGAGGAACCTCCAGACTGCTTTGACAGTGTATCCCTCTGGCACTATAACAGGTCTGGACAGATCAGTTAAAGAGCAAGACTGCAGAACAGCATCAATTGTATGACAGGAATCATAACCATTTTTGAGGAAGGTTGTATACAGACATCTTTAAATTTTTTTTTGTAGTATCCGAAAAGTCTGAAAGCTATTCTTTATAATCAAATTCTAGCCATTGGACTGACTGAAATACTATACCACATGATGTACACACATTTCAGCACTCCTTAAATGCAAAACTACAAAGACAAGATACAAATACACAGTGCAAAGACAAGATACAAATACACAGTGAAACATTTCCCAGGAAGAACTTGTGGATTCTCCTACACTTACCCGGTCCACTTTGTCTCGCGTTAACCATGGTTCAAATGGACTAATCTCAAAGAATCTTGCAACTAAACTGTAATCAGAAAGAGTATTGCAAAAGTATAGTCATTATCCAGACGCACAGAAGAAAACAACTGGTAAAAAAATTTCACACTTAATAGACAGTGGGCAAGAGCTTCTTCTGTAGCTGTTCTTGCAAGCTATGAATACATTAAGGCAGTAAATGTGCCAGCCAGCAAGTTCTTAGTTATGTTTCTGGTAAGTTTGGTCATTTACTAATTCATTATTTGATCTCCTATTCTTTTACTTTGGAAGGGAATGGAGGAGCAGATATCTAGAAGTAAAAATCCATCCAATTCCCTACACACCAGAGGGTTCAGTCTTGCCCCTGCCTTCCTCCAAACTGCTTCCTAGTAATGTAGGCAGTAATCCCATTAGTCACGAAGTTTGATCCAATGTCTCCATGAAAAAACATGCTTGCTGACAACTAAATGAGTTAACAGCAGTACAAACAAGATGATGGAATCTGAAGCAATCTGCATCTATAAAAAGGATGAGGATTGGTATATTTGCTGTTTCCAGAAATGAAGTTTTCCTTGAAAAAAAGAAAATCTGGCCGAGAAAACACTACAGCTCTTGCTCAGTGTCTCAGGACCAACAGTATTCAAGGTAGAATCTCTTACTGAAGTGCTCACCTGGCAGACTAGGGCATTACTAAGTCACTACATATAAACACACTAAGCTTATCCACCTTTTAGATGGACTCTTTTCTCAAAAATATTAAATACTACATAGTTTAGCCCATAAAGAAAAAAGCATAACAGGGGCTGCAGCAAACGTGAATAAAATTAATAAGCACCCACACAGTTACTTTTTAACAAGCTGCTCTTTGTCACCTGAGCCATGTTAACCTGATGCCTCTACAGCCAATTCAGAAACAGACACAACAGTTTAAGATGTTCTAGCATTACCCATCATCAGTTACATGAATACAGTGTGAAGTCCTATTAGCAGACTGGTAAGAGGGTTCTAACACTGGTGACTTTTTTACCTTATTAGTTTGCATTGTAGTAAAATTGAGAAGGACCAGCACTCCAAATATTAACACATCTCAACCACGCTGAGAACAACTTCTGAAATGGCATTTGCTGTTTGAGGTAGGTCTTCAAGAGGATGTGGTTATGTCTTAAGGACTTGGCCCAAGCTCAGATTTATACTGCGCTTTGTGATAGAGTATTATTCAGTAGCTGCAATTCAGCAAATCATCTTCTATGATTTGCCCTGAGGCCAAAACACACACCTGCAGAGGCAGCTCAGCACGGCAGAGCCTTCGCAGCCCATCCAGCGTAGTCAACTGAAGTGATGTTACACCTTTCCCTTCTTATCTCTCAATTTATTACCATCTTCTAGATATTATTTCCCTCATATCGTAGAAATGCTTGCTCACAACTGCACCGCTCAAATTCCCAGGACAAGATCTCAGTACAAACTTACCTCCAAGACTGGCTCAAATCAATACAACAGACTGAACTAGAAAGTCAATACACAGACCCACCCTTACCCAACTCTGCCCATTCCTGAGCAGCAGTGCTCACCAGACTGGAAGGACAGCTGACAACAGCAATAGCTTAAACAGCTGCAGAAAAATCTGTCAGTGCCTATGGTCAGCAACATACACATAGATTTTTCCCTGTGGTACTATTAAAAGTTCATTTAATTCATTACTGTCTCTACCTTGGACCTCTTGCTACTTCTTGACTCAGCAAAACCATTCAATCGCTCTGGAATAAATAGTTAAGTTTATTACAAGTACACATTTCATATCGTAGCTCATCAAATGCAGGCCTGTGCCTAAGCAGAAGACTCAAAGCCTTCAATGAGTACCTAGGGAAAGCCAGTTTCTACAATCCTACCACGTTAAGTCACAACTGGCAATATTAAATAACCAATGCAATGGTTATTTATGCTTCTGTGCCGCCTGATGGATCACAAGTTCTTAGTGAAGAAAGGGTCTCACTTACTGGTAGAGAGGACGTGGAAGTGGATAGGGAAGAAAGGTTCGAAAGGCAACTGCGTAGATGTATTCTACCATGTCATACAGAAGGTACCGGTTAGGTCTGGGGAAAAAAAAGCAACAAACATTATAGGTAAACTAGGTATATTTAAATATTAGCAGCAAGTGACAAAAATTTTAAAGCCCTCCACCCCTAAGCCTACCAAGGGCCTGTTTTCTTCAGTCTAAATGATTTGCCAGATCTGTCATTTTCCTCACAAGAGAAGAATAAATTTTGGCTCTCCAGATTCTGTACTGCTTGAAATAAAGAGGGATTAAGTTAGAAAAACGTTATCATCCAACATCAGCGACAGTAAGAGTGTAAGTGACAAATTGCAGAATTGTTTCGTCACTGCGTTGGATGCCGGTGGCCATGTGCTGGCAGGGAGGGCTGCAGGGGCAGCCTATAAAGAGGGGTTGGGGCTGCCCCGTGCTGGGCACAGTCAGCTCCAGCAGACCCACTGCAGGGCACAGCTGAGCCCCCCAGACAAGATGGTGGCACCTCTGGGAAAATATGTTTAAGGAAGGGCAAAATTGCCAGACACAGGCAGAGAGGAGTGAAGAAAAAAAACTGTGAGAAACAGCCCTGCAGACACCAAGGTGAGAGCAGGAGGTGGTGTTCAGGCACCCGAGCAGAGATTCCCCTGTGGTTCATGGAGTCCACGCTGGAGCAGGTTTTTCCTGAACAACTCAGCCTGTGGAAGGGTCCACGATGGAGCTGAGCAAAAGTGGAAGGAGAGGCAGAGAGGAGCCGTTATGGACTGACCCCATAACCTGCTGTTCCCCATCCTCCTGCACTGCTTGAGGTGGCAGGAGGTAGAGGAGTTGGGAGTGAAGAAGTGAAGATGAGCCTGGGAAAAGGGTGGAGGGGAGAAGGTGTTGTTTTATTATTTTTGCCTTTATTTCACACTATTCAAATTTATTTTAATTGACAGTACATTAAATCAATTTTTCCCAAGTTGAGTCTGTTTGGCCCATGACTGTAACTGGTAAGGAATCTCCCTGTCTTTATCTCAACCCATAAGCTTTTCATACTATTTTCCCTGTCTGTCCTGTGAGGAGGAGGAGTGAGCAGCTGGGTGGGCATCTGGCTGCTGGCCAAGGCTAACCCACCACAGTCATACTGAATAAAGTGCATTCTGTGTACTTTTAAATCACACCTTTAATGTGCCTCCTTCATGCTGACTCAAACTCTGAATACAAGATTTTTAGCACTGTGACAGGACTGAATTTGTACAAGCCCACTTGGCAGTTTGTAATAGAAGGGAGCCAGAAAGCAAATGGTAAAATTCAGACAGGTTTGTTAACAAGACAACCCATCTTTGGTAGCAAATGGCTGCAAGGAAACTGATTCACTTGCCTTTACTTGACTAAGAACAGACTGTTCTGTTCAAAAGCAAGAGGAAGAAACCCAGGTAAATTCCCCCAAAAGAATGCATTCCCCCTCTCCAGATGGAGGGAAGGAAGCAGTCAGTCTCCTGCACATCTGCAGTAGTTTAAGAGAAACACATACCATTGAGACTTCCCATTCCTTTCTTGTTCAGACTTTGCCTTAGCATTTTAATACTCATCTCTTTATAGATGGTTCAGACTTAAACAGATATATCCCTAAGCTTTCAAGGCAACTTGCCGGTACTCTCAAACATTCTGAAAATCTTCACAACACCACACAAGAGCACACTGCTGAGCACTGGTGTGTCACTGGTGTTTCAGCCTTCACAATTACATCCTGCTGATCGTGATCAAAGCAGCAATGAATACACCAAAAATGTGTGTCTCCTAACGACTCGCTATACAATTTTCAGCTAAGGCAAAGATCTCAGCGACACAATAATCATTTTGAGACTGATTACTTTCAGGTAGGGGCCTCCTAAAAATAAGACTGTAGGTTTTTTTCATCCTCAGTCTCCCCCCCACATTTTTTTGTTGGGTTTTGTTGTTGCTTTGTTGTTTTTAATAGGAGACACTGAATTACTGTTGGAATCAAACCCCTCCCCCCCCCCCCCAAAAAAAAAAAAAAAAAAGAATTCATGCTAGGACCAAAACTGTCTCAGTACACAAAACTTCAAGCAGTCCAAAAATCCAGAACTCTGATACAAAGAACATGAATTTCAGTTGATAAACCCAAAATCTCAAAAATGTCAAGGTCTGAGGTTGCACACATGAAAACTGAGCCTTCAACTGACACGGTCTTCAGAAAGAACAGGAATGTAATAACCACAAACATATTTTTTTGATAAATGTTGGAAAAAAAGACAGAACCCCAAATTGCTACTACTTTAGTTTGTAAAAACAAATTAGGGCAAAACATTCCAATGGATATACTTAAAGGTAGGTCAGCATATTTGGGAGGATTTAGAAATTAGCACCCAAAACTCTTTATCAGCTTCATCCAGATGGCTGGATTATAGAACCTGAGAGAAATCTGCATTTCTGAAATCACACTAAACAAATTAAACTAAAGGACTACCACCAAAACCAAGATATTTAGTTTTCTTCTGTTAATAGAACTTACAAGAGAACAGAGCAAAAAGTGGTAGTATCAAATTTACTTACTCAGCTGAGAAAATAAAACCTCTCTGTTTTCATTTCTTATTAGAGCGTTTTTTACTAACATCCTCATGCCTATCCAAAGGTAGTATAAGCCAATTTAACTTTTATTCCTGCTGCATAAGAACCACATAAGTATGTATAGTACAGCCAAACTTAAAAATGTGAAAATAAATACTGTTTGTTCCTTTACAAATTAGCAAAAATTAACAATAAAACTTCACCAAGAATAGGATCACACTGAAGTATCATTACATTAATCACAATACTAGCAGACAGCAAGCCCTAGAGAGCATTAGCATTCAGGATGGAAGATTTAATGAGTGCATGAAGCACAGCAAAACAAATGCCATGGGGGAAAGAGAGGAACAGGTAAAGAACCATAAAAAAACACTCAGCCATTCAGGAATAGCAACAACACCCTTAACTATCGTAGTTAAAACACTATTCTACCATATAGCAAGAAGGAAAAAAAAAAAACAAACAACTCACACCAAAAACCCCACAAACAACCACAGAAATAGAATGCTCTTTTACAAAATTAGTATTTAAACTCAAATCTGTAACTCCTTTTAAAAAGAATAAAAAAGCATCTCATACAGCTATAAGTCTAGGGTTATGCTGCAGAGTTCCTTTGGTTTTTCAACACTGTTTTGGATCTTTGGTTTAGATCATCATTTATGCAAAGTCTTTTCAGACATTGTTAGGTGCCTGAAAACGTATTCCTTGCAGTGAGAGCCTGGCATCTTTGCTGGAATTCCTGCCTCTGAAACCTGGGCACTGACCTCCCGGCCTTCTGTAAATTGCCAAAAAATGAGCCTTTGAAACCGTAACAATGCATTCAAAGTTTAGCCAATTGCCCTTCCATTTGGCTGCAAATAATGTTCTATTTGGTGTGTAATTCTCAATTTCTCCTGCAGTTGGAGCAGTTGCTTCTGCTGAGAAAGAGATGCACCTAAAAACAAGCATCATTCCCTTTTGAGACAGGCACCTTTGGTGCACATCCATCTTCAAGTCTGCCCCCAAGAGACAAAATAGTCGCTCACAGTCACAGTTTGTACTTTTGCATTAGTTGTGTCCATCTGACACCTATGTATCTTTACTTTGTGATTAAAAAAAGAGTTTTGAATGGCTGTCTAGCATTTGTTTCCACTTGTTCTTTACTGTGACACTTTATCATGCCAGTGATCTGAAAGCAGCTTTGAGTTACTTAATAACCTTATTGTTGCTGTCAGTAGTCCCTTCAGACCACTGTTAGCTTCTTTCCCTTATTTTGCTAGTTTTTGAGAAGTTCTTCAGCATGATCCAAAAGAAGTTGAAGACCTGCTTGCTGCCTTTTCCAGAACACCAGCATACAGCACAGCCAGCCTAGCTGCCAGGGTAACATCTTCCTCAACAGCTCAGTTACAGCACTGAAGAAAGGGACATCACATGAGTAAAAGATGAACCAGCAATGTTCTCTGCATTAGGGGAATAAAGAGCTGTCACTGCAACTGAGTCACAAAATGAACAGGGGAAGAAACAATGTAATCTCGGATAAGCCTTTTGCAAAATCCAGGTGCTATGCACACTTTCAGTGTATAAGGCACGAAAGACAGAGATACGCATGCAACAGGAAAAAGAGAGCTGTTCAGCATCACTTGTATCTCGACTAATTAGCAATTATTTTCTCTATCAAAGAATCTAATGTTCCTTTTACCACATATATTGGGTGAAGACCAGTTCCAGTGCTATGTCACACTATCAAAACATGGACCCATTACACTGACATTTGTCATGTTTATTCTTAATGCTGATGACCTACGGAACTTTTGTACACAAAATATTCCAAGAGATCCACTGTCTCTAGCCATTCTAATTCCAGGTGGTTTCCACACAGTTTTAGCAGAATTTTCTCCCCATCTATGTTGTCTAGCATGTTTCCCAAGACTTGCCTATTTCTTTGTGTGCACATACATAACATTAAATGCAATGGGGCCCAAACTAGGATTTTCAGAGTACTCACAATAACAGCTTGAGTCATTTTTCCTCCCAAAAAGGAGGTGGAATTTATTGCAGCTCAAACTGTGTGCATGGATGGAGAAATTAAATGTACTGTGCAGCATGCCAAAAAATGACACCAAAAAGAAGTACTTGAGTTAATTGGAATCAGAAAAGTAACCTACCCAGCCAAGGCGTATGTTTTTCCTTTAGCATCAGGATCCTTAATTGCATTAATAATTGCCTTTGCTACATCAACCACCTGTGAGAAACAAATTCAGACAATTACCAACAGAAAACAGGAATGCATGCACACACTCCTCTTTCAGAAGTGATTTACAAGGGGAAAAGAATAAACCAACCTAACATACACAGAGAGGATTTGGGATTGTCTTGTTTTATTGAAAACTTACATATACTGGTTGCTTCACTGTTTTTTTGCCCAGAGAAATAAGAGGCACACCACCAAACCAGCGCATGTCTGAGAGAAAGACACATACATAACTTCAGAATAAAATCTGTGAATCCTTTCAGTAAGCAGATAACCAATACTGAGTGTGCATCTCTTCTGAAAACTGATTTTTAAAAAAATTGGAAAGAATTACCATTCAATTTCAGTAGTGTGGTTTTTCAACACACATTTAGGTTTTTTATTAAAAATGATGGCGAGGCTATATTTACTATTTACTTAAAGTGGTTGGGAGATATTTCAACTTGGCAAGATAGAAAGAGATTCCACTCTATTCTGTCTAGCAATTTCGTTGATAATACATTAGTCTTTGGTGTTGCTTCTGAGACCATAAGAACTCAGGTCAATTTTTACATTTGAGCCTTACCAACTTGAAAAAAATACTTTCAGAGTAAACTACTTTGAGGGTTAAGATGACCAGACCTTAGCTCAGAACAATCCAAATTAAAAAAAAAAATAAAAAAATATCGAAGTATAACTAGATTCAGAAATAATTCAGTCACGAGATGAATATTATGTTTCCCATAACACATCTTCAGCTACCAAAATACAATTCTGATAAAAACATACCTCTGCTTTTCTAAAGCAAATCACATTTTTCCTCTGTTCTCTACAGACAGGTATACAGATCATACATTGTTTTATTATTTCAAGAGTGCATACTTGCATAATGATTGAGAAATTGGTCCTCTCTCCCAAACATCTCAGAGGGCTTCAAAATTATAGCATCTGGAAATTCTTCCCTCACTGCTTTCTCTCCAACAGCCTATCATTCAATTAAAATAAACACATTCATTAGATCCAATCTCAACAGACCAGAAGAAGATGTTTTTTCAGAACTTTACACATCCTGACTATAGCACTGAAAGAAATGACACCATCAGTAGCACAAAAATTATTTATATCTGAGCCATTTGATCTTTGACATGCTATGCTAAGATAAAGGTCTCACAGAACGTCCCAGAAGTGTCACAAACATTTAGATAATTTCTCCTATTTGAGATACAATACAGTCTTACTAGTGAAGTGACACAAATTTAAAGTGACAAAGTTCAAAAAAGAAGAAGCCTAAAGTACTTCTCTGGCTTATGTCAGACCAGAGCTTGGAAGAAAACAAAGGATTTACATAACCCCTGCTATGTTACCAGAACACTCCAAGAACTGCTTAAGTACAGTAAGAAGTTTCAGTGGGAGGTATCTACTCTTCCCATGGGACTGGCCAATACAGTAAGGCCTAACTATTGTATAGAGTTGTTACACATTGAGAGCGACCAAATTTTAACCCTGATTTTAAAAAGTTTTTATACTAAAGACAAGGCAGAGTACAGTGAGCTTAAACAAAACAAAAATAGCTGAAACTGGGACAACAGCTATATTAAAACAACAAACAAAGTCAGTAATAGAAAATTATACCTCCTAGTAAAGAAAAAAAAATAGGATACCAAAACCATATTTTTTTTTGTACAAGAGCAGGTAACAATCCCACTCCAAGGGCCTGTAATCATGATACTGATAGGCCTTTGCAACATTAATTTTGGCATCAACTACTTACTTTGCTAGGTCACTCCAGCCTTAGATGTTAGGCCTGATATTGGATCCCAAACCGTCAAACTAGTTCCTCTTTCTTAATGACAGTAATTTTAGATGCAAAGATATACAAAGAAGAAAGGGTTTTTAGGAATACAAGATCTATTTCCCTTCAAAGCACATGAAGTACTAAGGAGGATTTCTAGCTCCAACAAGCACAGTAACTCAGAAATTCCTCAGCTGCAGAAAACATTCCATAGTAAATTCATACACAGATTTCCTTCAAACAGATCCAGTTGGGGAAAAAAAAAGCCTAAACCAAAAAGCAGGCTCTCAGAAAATATATTCAAAAGGATTCCAGACTTACTTTACTCCTGAGGTATTTGGAAGGACTCTTCATGCTAGCATTCAGGTGAGAGACGTGAATGAGTGTTTCCACACCAGCTTCCCTAGTTATCCGCGCAATGCTTTTAGGAATATTTACAAATTCATCTTCAAAACTGAAGTTTCTACAACAAAGCAAAAACAAATTTTACTTTAAGAGCAATCAACAGTGACTACCTACCAACCAAACTGCAGTCATTACATATTCCCTGAATATATTTCAAAAACCTCTCTTGATGCTAGAAAACAAACTTTCTTTCATGAGGGACTCTTCATATGATAAAAACTAGTGGAAAATTAAATGCAACAGTAAGTTTCAGTCACAGCTTTAGTACTGTCTGCTTTTTCACCTGTTAAGATTAATCAGTATGACAAAAATCCTCTTGCTCACTTGTCTGTGACAATCTTAAACTCTTCCCGAGTGAAACGAGATTATTTTAAGAGAAGTGCTGCATCTTGTAAAAAGACAGCTTTGCTCAGATTTCAACACCTGCTCAAAATTTGACTTGTTTTGATGCACTCAATTACACTACAAAGCAGCTCAAAAATTTTGAGCAGCCTAAGTTAAGGCTGATGCTAGGTACTGGGGAAGTAGAAAAAAAAAAAAAAAAAAAAAAAACAGACCAAAAAACACACAGGTACTTATGCAGATGGAAAAACTTGCATTGAAAAAACAGAACCACTTCATAGTAGCTGTAAGGGACTTCAGGGCGAAGTATGCAGAAAGAACAACTCCACTCACTTTATGGCATTCAAGGGGCCTAAATTAGGGGGTTCAATTCTAATCTAGTTTGGCATCTGATCAAGAACAATACAGAAGCTCTGTCTCCAAGCAGAACTGACACTATAGGCTGGCAACAATCCCAAAATTCTTTCCAGCTATCCCAAGACTGCAAGAAAGAGAACTGGCTTCTCATGTCTTTATATTGTCCTTGCAAGCACCCCGCTCCATCTTTTCCATTTGCTTTGGGTAACAAACATCTCGTCCAAATGCCTCTCTCCCTCTGTCCTTATCTACTCCCACAGCTCTTCAGATCCCACTGGAGTCTAAAGAAAGCCTTAAAAATAAAAAGTTATTTTTGACCCTTCAATAACTAATCTGATCCTGGGAACCATCACTCCTGTTCTACTCACAAAAATAGATTTTAGAAACACACAAGAACGAACAACATCTCTCCTGTAACTATGGAGTTTTTAAACAACATCATATACACAGATGAGACTGTACACTAGTACTAGGCAAGGAGGAAAGTATTTAATGGCAGGCTTTTTTTTTTTTTGACTGATCTCTACTTCTAACATTACTTTTTTTTTTTTTCCTGTGTGAGTTTTTCATAGACTTTGGGATGATTACAATGATTAGTCTGACCTCATGTGTAACAGACCATAGAATTGTATCTCAAAGTTCCAGCACCACCAGTGATACCAACATGTATAAAATACATGGTAAGAACATCTGTGCAATACAAATTGCACAAAGTAAGTTTTGGAACATCCAAAAGTCTTTAATACGTATCAAGTCTCCTCTGCTTTTGAATCTGTTAGAACTGAACAGAGTGACAAGGTTTGGGGGGTTTTAATTAGAAAGAAACTTCTTCTTGTTGTGATCACTTTTTCTTGTTGTCATCACACTTCCTCTCAAATAACAAAGAAACCCTCCCTTATATAAAGCATACTTTTTACACAAGTTCAGAAATTTTAAAGTAGAAGTACATGTGAAACATGTACCTGAAAGATAAATAGAGTTTACATTGCCCTTGGGCCAACTGTACAGGATTTCTTTTCTTCCCTCACTTCTACATTACAAAGAAATTACTTCTGTTTTGAAAGCAATAAGCATTTGAACTCTTATGCTCATAATTTAATAATAATGCAAAACAATCCTGACAGGTTGGTTTGCACATTTTTACCTATATCCTCAATTCTGAAGATATAAAAAGAACCAAAAACCTTGTCAGATGCACAAGACCAAAGTTAGTTTAGGTTTGGTGGGCTTTTCCTCAAATAAACTATGTTACAGACTCCAACAGTGGGACAAATTGCTAAGTGACTATGAGAAAAAGAAAGTACCTCTACAAATTTGAATGTGACATCAAAGTGTCTCCCAGAAGCTAAGTCTGATATTTGACTAGACAAAAAAACAGCTGAAATGGTATGCCTGTTGGCAAGCACCTAGTTTAAGAAAAATAACTGTACAATCTGAGACCACTAGTTCTATTAATACAATTTGACTCCTAATTCTACAATTTCAACATCAAATGGCTGTTCAAAAGGAGCAACAAAGGCATTAGGCTTGTAAATGTAGATGAAACTAATATCTACATTTGTTTCTGTCCACAATAATAGCAAGACTGTGTACCGTATAAAGGCATATCACACAGCTAATGAGTTTCTGTCTGGCAATTCTGCACAAGGCTTTAAATAAAGTGGATATAATTGCACACACACAAAAATGAGAGTCCTATAGGTATTTTTAAAATTTAAAAAAGTGAGATTTTTTAAAATGGATTTCAAACAGGAACTTTTTTTAATTTTTTTTTTTAATTATTGCAAAAAATGCTTATGTAGCTAATAGTCTCTGTGCCAAAATTCTATCACGGAACGATGTTATTAATTGTAATCTTAGGAACTCTCCATCAACTATTCCTGTTTACTAACGTTTACCAGAGAATGGGAGAAACTTATTCTAGTAGGCTACAATCCATCACTACGCCACTTCTTAATAATGTAAATATGAGTTTACGGGAAGTGGAGAGCCTTTGTCAACTACAGGAAGACACCTATGAAACATCTGTACGAATGGTGTATGAAAACAACACACTGAACTGTTCTCAGAGAGAACAGAAGTTGTACACTAGAAAATTATCAAAAGAATGCACTTTTTAAGAGCAGATCATAACCAGGACTCTATTTAACCATTTAAAGAAATGGAAGAAGTTTTATATGCAAAATTTCAGTTTTGCCTTTTCACAGAAGTCAAGAATAATGTCAGCATCACTGCATCCTTATGTATGCTGTAAAACATGGCTACAATGTCCAATACCTGGTGCAAATCTATCTAAATAGGAAAAAAAAAAAAAAAAAAAAAGAGAAAGGAAAATTACTTTGTCTCCCATTCCTTTCCAACAAGATTAATGACCACATTGCTGTGCTCCACGGCTCTTCGGATAGAGTCTTTGTCCTTACAGTCCCACTCCTGTAACCAGAACATCAAATGGGAAAAAGATGAGATAATGTGTAAATAGGCATAATCAAAGAAAGCTCTTTCACACCATTTCCATTTAGAGGCTAAACAATAGTTGGAGTTCTGACTTTGAGAATGATTAACAGACTTCCTTGTATAGCAATGGTATTGTATTTGATCTAAGGCCAAAGAAAAAGACTTACTAAGAAGAGAAGTTGCCCCAGGTCACCCATCGGCCGCAGATACATGAGGTCATACTGATCACAGCGATAGGGTATGATTACTTGAGATCCAATGCGACCTAATTGTTCAAAAAATAAAGTTTCATTTATCTCAAAGTACTACATAACTTTAAGTAAATGAACTTCTGAATATACAAAACTTCCTTTTTTTTTCCTCTGGCACTAAAACACGACAAATATAGATATCTTGGATAGTTATCTGCAAAGCTAAAAGTAGAAGTAAGTTTCTGAACCTACATCACTGGAGTTATTAAGCAGGGACATATTTGAGTATTTGGGCTTGTAAGACAAAATACAGAAGCCTGCAAGAAGCTTGTTAACAAAGAACAACAACAACAAAAAAAATTGCTCTGTGTGCTATAACCATAGTACGATACCTAAAAAGGTGTCACATCTAAGGATATTTGCATTTTTTAAGTTGCATGGAAAGGAGAAGGAAAAAAAAGCAAGAGTTATTTTCTAAAACTTCTATTCAAAAGGGCAATTTTAAAGAATTCCAATCAAACTCCTGCAAACATTTTAGTAACATGTCCTAATAAGGCCAAAACCTGAAGAATCAAATCCATGCTGTACCTCTCCTCAGATCTGCATTTTACAGACTGAAAAACAGTACTTGAAAGGGAATTACTTATTTTAATGACTTGAACCATCTTCAAAAGATTCTAAATTTCCTAGATTAAAACAGTTTTTACTAATTGTCACATCTTGGCACTTTAGCTGACCAAACACTATGAAAATATCATACAAAGCACTTTTAAGATCCAAAATGCCAGAGTTTTATAGATTATCCTGCAACCTGGAAAAAACCCTAGAGTTTCATTAAACAATTAATGTTTTAATTAGCACTCCTGGGGCATATTACCTAAACGGTTGACAACATAGCGTCCTAGGAAACCTGTAGCCCCAAAGACAGTGGCCACGATGCCACTAACAGAGGATCGTCCACTTCTTCCATGAGGTATCACGGCATGATGAACTTGGCGGTGCTGCTGCAACACAGATGGTGCTGCAGCTAACACAGAAGTGCCAGGGCCTAAAACACAAAATGAGAGAGAGCATGTGATGTAAGCTAAAAGTTAGGAGTCCCAAACCATAGTTAGTGTTATTTTTCTCATTACAGATCTATTTTCTCTAATCTCCCTTAGCTAAATTTCCCACATCAAGACTCCTGACAGGCTATTTCAGAGACATCTGGATAGGTCAGAGGACAGGAGGCTTGAGGGAGTTGTTAATAAAAGTCAAAGACCAAACTAAGACACAAAAGGAGCAGACTAAGGTTATCAGTTCCTAAACAGCAAGTAAAGCTTAAATGGCTAGCACTTGATGTATAAGGTGGGTGAAGCACAGAGGTTAAACAAATAAGGAATGCTTGCTACAGGTCCCACCCAAGCACATCCACATCCTGCTCCCAGATCTGGGATGTGCGGGACAAAGACCTCAGAATCACTCTAGATGCAGTTAACCAGATTTTTTTACCTCAGCCTAAAAATAGCAGACCCAAATGTTGGAAGAGGCAGCAATCCTCCTATATTATAGCTCTGGAGCGAAGGGAAATGAAGAGAGGCAAAAGAGCCAGATCCATGATGCATAGAATATTGCTTCAAAGCTGTTCCTTTCCTCAAGGAGCTATGAAAACTTAAAAGCCACAGATATTGGACGTCACTAGGACACTGACATAAGTTGACAAGGTAGCTCCAACAGGGAGTTTGAAAAGAAGAAACACATGTCCTCTCCAACCAAGTTAGCCAAAAGCAAGAAGTAAACTGCTTGTAAAAGATTTTTAAAATCAGAAATGTTTAGTGTTACTACGCATCCATGCTCAAAAAGAAAGGAACAGATGAAATATAGATTGCATAAACACATTGCAGACATCTGGCTGTTGAGAAGAGCAAAATGTAAGCGCTGGCATTGGGAAACTAGCCTGAGGATATAACAGAAACCTAGGAACAGACCTTCAACTTCTAGTAAATTGTGGCCATAAACATTTTCTGACTAAGAATAAGCAAGTTTAATATTCCCCATATAAATCTAAATAGCAAGAATCGTAACAAAACCAAGATTAGTATTTGATATCAGAATGACAGATGCATTAAGAAACAACAAAAAGTCCCAACTGTACACTGAAGGAGTACATTTCATCCCAGTACAGTTAGGTATTACCAGTTAAAGCAGCACTGATGATGTAGCCATGATGTTAAATAGATCAAAAGGATATGGTATGTTTGGCCATTTCAAACTAGAAAAGCCAGCAATATTTCAGTGCCTGAAGGAGGTGTTTCTCTACCCCAAAAAAAAAATCTGTCTATCCCTCCTCCTCTCTCCAAACCCCACAAAATGGAATAATAAAAGATAGCATATCTCCAATTTTGTCCTGAAAGGTAGTTTGACACCCACTTAACTAAATAAAGCAATCACACAGATACACTTGTATCAAATACTGTACTAATCAAAATTGTACTTATCAAACTTATTTATCAAATAAATATACTATGTCTAGCAACTATACGCCAAATTGGCTGATAGAAATAGGACAAAATAAGATATTACCTATGCAAGCTTCAAGTAGGTATATGAATTCCTAAAAAGCAACTCTCCTACAAAATAGGTCCAAGCTCAGCAACAGTTAAAGTAGGCAGAGTATCTGTCTTAAAGTGGCAAATATGTAGGGCCTCTCCATTACTGAGGCAGAGACCTTCTGACTAACTATGAGAAAGAAGGAAAATACACTCTATGATAAGCACTCATTAAAATAAAAAAAAAAAAACAACACACACAAAAAAACCTCAAACAAAAAATAAATCACCCTGCTTGTCAAAGATCTGCCGGAGTTTAACTGAAATACACAATTCTGTGCCTGAAAACCTGACATGCAGTTTTAAAAGTGACACAGTATGTTCATATTAAAAATTGTAATACCTCAAACTGAAATTTTAAGGAATGTGACGACTCATCACTGCCATATTCACCACTTAACTTCACTGTGGGCTTTTTCTGTCACCCAGTTAATCTCACATTGCCCTCTAAAATCTTTGTGTATACTTCTGCAGAATTACAGTGAAGGTGAAGACAGTAATTTCAATGGATTTCCAATACTGCACATCTTAAAACACATTACCACACTACCCCTACAATGTTACCTGACACAGACTACACAGACCATACCCTACATTTTTACGGTCAAAACTCTTGGGGAGGGGTGTTGCTTTCTTTCCTTATTCTTTTAAACAGCAACAGAATAAACTCGTAAATGAAAATAGCAATATATACTAAATACTCTGTACAGAATAAAGCCTGTATGTATGTAACAGGTACCTGGAGTAGAGATTAACCAAGCTCAGTAAAAGTGCAAGTGTAAAGGATAACACTGAAGGAGACAGCTGGATGATCTCGTTACCTTCATTCTTGTAGTATTCTGATAACTAGGGTTTTGTTATTTATTTTTTAGGAAAAGCACTGAAAAATGACTGGGTTGTTCATGATGAGCAGGATTCCTTCAAGTATGCAAAAAAGCTACACGGTATGCCAAGAAAGTGAAAGAGAAAGTTTGCTGATGTTATATTCCTCAGTACTTTGTTGACATACATTTCTCTTTCTAAAGGTTTGTTAAAAAAATCCCGTAACATTCATATTTACAGAATTAACGCTACCTCTGTTACTTTTAGACATGAACACATTTCAGTCTTTACAATATAAAACCTAAAAGCAACAGATTTCAGTCCACTATGAGCACCTGTTGAAAAGTATTATTAAACACATCAACCCACGTAAGAATGACAAGAAAGTTAATATGAAAAAAACAAACCTCCATCACATCTTTCAAATGCTGTGTTGGTTTTGCTGTCGTTTCTGCAAAAACTATTAATGACAGGCTCTTCATGATGCTATCACTGTCACACTAATGTATAACACCCAATTAATGTTTTGTTTTCTCCCACTGGTTGTATACACCTGTCGGTGCTTGCCTTACACCACAAGGTCTTTAGCGGTGTACATCTTTTCTTGTTCCAGAACTGTACAAGATCTGTCACAAATTAGCACCATCTATGGCTACATGCCCAATTACTACTATATTATTTTAAAAAGTTAAGATTTAGTGGTATCCATGAGACTCAAAAAAGCAAGCTAGAGATCAATATACAGATTCCCAGCCAGTGAAGGACCTTCCACACGGTGTGGAGCCCTATCAAAATGCAATATTTAGTAACTCTGGAGAACATAACTTAACAGAGCCAGACAGCTTTCACAGCCCATGTTAATATCTCCAGATAGAGCAGCAATGTTTAAAGCTCTTGTGCTTCTGTGTAACAGCCCTGCACAGGGATTCTTTCCCAGAAAACAGGATATCATCTTCTCCACTAACCCTAATCTATTTGTCACTGGAAGTTTATTTTTACAATCCATATTCGAAGCAGTTTATAAACACTGGCTTGAATTAAACCTCTAATATTCGCAGTAAGCCAGAACCGTCTTTTTCTTGAAAAAACACACTGCTCTCACTAAAGTATGTTCAATTTTTTCCTCACCTTTATCAACCAACAAAACCTGTTTGCCATCTCCCATTTTACTCAACAGAGAAGCACAAGCTCAATCAATTTAACAAAATATCGGTTCTGTTTTGGTGGCAAAGGCCCAAAGACAAGCTTTAAATGTAATTTTGGTACTTGAGGGGGTTTATAGACCACGACCAAAACGCAAAGGTCACCTAAGAAATGGTAAAAGGATCCAAACTTTTAGCCTACAGGGCAGCATTTCATCGCCTGAGATTGTGACAGTCCCAACGAGACAGCCCAGCATACAGCCACACCGGTAGCCCGAGCCAATCCCATGCAGCCCTTTGAGCTACAAACCCGAGTTCCCTAAAAAGGAGGAAGGCAGAAAACCAACCACTTATGCTACAAAGAGTTATTTTAGCCAGCTGCCTTTCAGACGCTGCCCTGGGAGCTTCCTCCCCCAGCCCTGCCGCGGGGGCGCCGCAGGGAGCGAAGGGAGGCCCGCGGGCAGGCGCAGCCCCGTACAGGCTCAAGCAGAGAGCGCGACGGCAGCCCGGCTCCCCGCGGGGAGAAGCGGCGCCGCGGCACCAGCCCCTCAGCGGCGGTGACACTCACCTGCCCTTGGCAACAAGAGGCCGCGGGGAGGCCGGCAGCAGCGAGCCACGGCCGCCATCTTGCGTTACCCACAAACCCCCGCGCCCGACGGCGCGCGGACGGGGTCAAACCTCTCCGCCCGCTGCGCGCGCAGGAGCGAAGCGCCGGGAGGGCGGGTGGGGGGGAGTGCGCACGCGCAGAGCCGGCTCCCGCAGCGCGCATGCGCGGCGCCGTGACAAGCGCTCCCGCGGGAGGCGGGACCGGGCGGGGGGCGGAGCCTCGGCACGTGCGGCCCCCGCCCGACGGGTGGGCCCCGCCCAGGGCCGGTGGCGGGAGCCGGCGGCGGCGGCGGCGGCTGGGGCCGGGGCCGGGGCCGGGGCCGGGGCTCCCCTCAGGCGGGGCCGGGCCGCCGTGCGCCCGCCGCTCCGGCCGCTGAGCCGCGGGCAGGCGTAGCCCTTCGTAGCCGAGCGGCTCCCGATCCGGTGGGCTGGAGGCAAGCGGGCCGGTGGAGGCCGGGCCGTGAGCTCCGCGGCCCCGTGTGGTGCCCGGTCTGGGCCCGAGTAGGGAAAGATGCTTGAGGTCGCAGGCCAGAGGGTGGGAGAGAAGTTTAGAAGCGCCTAAGGGAGCGATTGCAGAGGGAGGATGATACACCACCCCCCCAGCGCTTCCATTTGAAAACCCTGAGTTGGAATATGAATCTTTCTAGGGCAGCTGCTGCTTCGCAGGTCCTTGCGCCTGCTTCCGAGTGCCTGGTGGGAGATGAGCCAAATCCAACAATTAAATGACAGTAAACTTTGGCCACTACTGAGCTGGACTGATTGAAAACATTTTCAGTAACTCATTACTTATGCCTTTAATTACCTGGCCTCATTAAATTAGCCTTAAATGGGGATTAAACAATTTTATGGTTACAGACATGCAACCACTCTTAAAATTCCTGTCTCCCTCTGTCATCATAGGTCTTCCAACGTTTCACTGAGACATTTTCCCCTAAGCAAGTGCCGCTGTGAATGTTGCATCACGATCACACACAGGGCACTCTAAATCTGCCACTGGCACTATTATAGCCTTGTTTTTCCCATGGGTTCCCATTGCTTTTTTGGTCTGTGTTGAATACAAATGGCCATTCTTTTGTAACCTGGCTTACACCACTGTAGCTGGTGCTCGTATTCACCAAAAAGTTTTTAAAACATCAGTGCAATAAAAGGCCAGAACAGTCGGGGAATATTTCTGGCAATTTGGACAGATTCCAAAATGATTTTAACTCAACTTCTGTTCTGACGCAAATCCAAATGGCAGTTCTGCCAGACCTGTGGCATAGCAGGTGATTTGGGGTTTGGAGTGAAAATCTGGATGCTCTGTGAACTCTGGTCATCTTCGGTTCTCTGCTACAACGCACCTTTTCTTATTTGACGCGTAAGCCAGGTGCACACTGAACTAAATGTGCTCATCTCTTGTTGCTGGTAGCTGGGAACCACAGCAGCAGGCCCCCTCCACCTCCCACCTCTAAACTACCTCCCCACCACTGCTCTCTCCACCTTCATCATGCCCGATGGCCTCTCCACAGCTTTTCTGAGTGACCCAGCCTGCCTCAACACCTTCAGGAAATCCAGTGTGCGGGGTCATGCTTAGATACGGTACAAGAAAGCCGATGCTCACAACCTACAAATGTAATGGGTGCTCATGGAAAGCAGTGGGAATTTACCAAGCAGGAGTGGGCACATAGCTTCGTTTCAGAAATGGTGCACACCTACATGAATGTCTGTCAAGTTCCTGCACCTCACACGCACATCTTGTTCTTGATCCAAGTCTGAGACTCCTTCTGTAGGGACTTGACCCTTAACTGTTCCATACAGTGACATAAATGTCCATGGGAAGTGATCTTATAACAAATTCTAAGCATGGACTAGAAGGAGAAGGATGAATTAAGGTTAAGGCAAAGCACTATAAATCAGGAGATGTGTCTTCTGCTCCAGACACCAGAGCTCTGTGGTTTCCACTCTCCATTTTTAAAAGAGTATTTTCCTATTTCGGCAGTGCTACTGCAGGGATAAGATGTGCTAGTTGACCAGATACTTATGTCTTATAGTGACGTAATCATAAAAAAAAGCAGTAAGATAATGGACACATCCAACTTGTTACAGCTCCAATTACGAGTTAACTAGGTTAAATGTGCAATTTACAGAGAGCTGAATTTGATTTTAAAACCAAATTGGAACATCATATTGCTGATTGAGGACTATCTCACTGTATTTGAATCCCAGGGCAGTTAGAGCCAAACGTCTAAAAGCAGCCTCGGGGCTACCGATCACCAAAAATGTGTGAGGATTTATTAAGAGTCCCGTGCTGAGGGTTTCTGGTCTCTCTCAGCTCTCTCACGTCGGGGAGCAGCAGGCTAGTTGCAAATGCTGACTTTAAGGGCTGGCAGGTATGAATGGGATGTCTCGGTTTCCACACAACCCTGCACCACCCTTGGTCCCCTTCTGGCCTTACTGTTGTTATGGAAATACTGATGTCACTCTGCTTTCTGGCTGGAGCAAGATAAGCAGGAGCCCAAATTGCCTGTCTGGTGAGAAGACTGAAGAGCTTAGTTCTAAAACCATCCTTTGAAAGCGCCCTGGCCTAGCAGACATACCGGTGCTGCTGAGGTAGGAAAGTCCTGTCAATCTTTCAGATTGTTCAGTGCATGTAAGGGATAAATAAGAACACGAGTTAATGCTGGAGTCTCCATTTGTTCTCTGATTTCACCATCCTTTGAATGAACGGGTGTGTTTCAGACGTGTAAGAAACCTCTCTAGACTGTTCCCTTCCAAGACTTCCCCTCGCCATAGTCACCCTTGTCCCTAATGTGGCTTTTTTGGAGAGGTGTGTGAAGAGCCAGCAGTTTCCTCTGAAAACTCCTCCCTCCTTTTCTGCTGCATTTCTCTGCCAAGGAGTTTGGGTGGCTTAGGCCAGCAGTCAGGAGGGGTGCGGCGTGGAAGGTGGGAAGTACCTCTGCTCCGTACATGCTGTGTTTCATCTCCTCTGTGGTATCTTGCATCTGTTTCATTTGCTAACAGTGTTTGATTTGTAAGATGTTATGTCATTTCCCCAAGGTGTTAACTTCTCATGCTCAATTGAAGCACTCCCTGAATCAGAATGAAAGCCATTTCTGAGCGCAAGAAAACAGACGTATGCTGCAGAGATCTTTGTTTCCTGTGATGCTAATTACAAATTTGACTTAGTCGAAGCTACACTATATACTGTAGATGGCAGAAGGGGATCACAGCATTGCCAGTGGATCAGGCACAGTGGATCAAGTTCCCAGTTTCGCTGCTGGTCTGCTCTATGACGTACAGAAATCATGTCACATTGTCACGTCTCAGCTTCCCCATCCATAAAGTGGGATAATGATGCCTACTTTGTGAAATGCTTAGAAATACAGTAATGAAAAGCACTATCTCAGAATAAAGTACTGATATTATTGCTTAACTTTATTTCCTATAGGTAGCATATTTTTAGGTTAATATCCCAATCCTTCTTCTTTTTATGTAGAATTATAACTTTTATAACACCTGTTTTGCTTTTTAAATTGGTTCTTAGTAGTGTGATACTGTTGTTGTTTTCTTTTTCTGAAGATTGGTATCCAAAGTTATTCCAGACTCCAGACAAATTGTGTTCCTCATAGTACACAGCAATAAATAACTTTGAGAAAAACAGGTATGACCATCTCACATTAAGACCTGAATAAAATGTTTTAGTGCTGACAATAAAACCTTGTTCTTAGATAAAACTACAGCAGGTTAAATGCGGCCTTGGTTGAAATTGTTGTTACACCTAAACGTGTGACAGAAGTGTCATAGGAAGGGGAGGGTGAGGGCACACGGCAACCACATCTCCTGGAACTCAGAGCGGGGGGCAGAAGGGATAGGGGGTGCCCACAGCATTGTTATGCCACTGGTGTGAATTTGTGGCTATTTCTTGCTCCAGTGATAACCCTAGGGAAAACAGTGAGCACCTACATCCTTTCTCCTTCCACCAGATCTTGGATGTAAGCTAAAGGGTAGTTGATGCTTGCACTTTCCTGGACCCCGCTCGGCACATCTGACCCAGTGTCAGGGTCCAATACTCCCTAATTAGATGCTTTTAGATATTCCATACTTGGGCTCGGGGTTAATGTTTAATACCATATTTTGGGCTCGGAGTTAACGTTTAACACCATATTTACTTCCCTGAAATCATTTGATGTTACATGGGATTTTGATTTAGCAGAATGATACAGCAATATACGTAAATCACAATACGAGTTACACTCAGCAATTGCAGGAGGCAGCTGGCTCACAGTACAAACGTGTTTCTCACCATGGGTCTCTGATACACTCACCCTCATGGTGGTGGGCAGCCTCTGCTGCTGGGAAGTAATAGATGGTTTGAAGCCAGCTCAGGCATGGATACAAGGAAAAATATCCTGAAAAGTCCCAGAAGTGAATAGTCTAGAACAATTTCAAAGAGGTTTCTCATGTATACAGTCCTCATCCTGGTCTGGCTAAGACAGGAAGACATTTGCGCTCTTTTGTTTAAGTCGGGGATGAGCAGTTCTACAGCCGGTTGATTCACGCAGCTGATGTAGCCATTTATCTAGAACAAAGGCCACCCTCCGGTCCCCTCTGTGTCAGGGGAAGTTCAGCTTTCTGCACAACAGCTGTGGTCACTCACTCCATGCATTCTTCCCTGGGCTTCATGAGCACGCTGCCCTCGCCTGTCTCCTCAGAGGCTTTTTCCATTGTTGAGGTTCAGTGATCGGTCACACCAGGATCTGTGTAAAACATTGCTTCAAACAATTATCAGAATGCCTCTATTTATGTTTGTGATTCATAAATCTTAATTTCCAGCAACTCTTCCTCAGCCAGCACTAATTACCTTATCTGGTAAGAGATTCACTTTCCGGATAGGTCGGGGTGAACTAATCTTCCTTTACAGTTAGGTTCAATGACAGCAAGACATCCCTGAGACTTCCCATTCCCATTTATCCTCTTGCTCAATTGCACTGACAGAACTGTTTTTCTTGGTCCCCTTTGCTCTCTGTCAAGGTAGACTTCATGCCACCATAAGCAGGGTGGCATGAATTGAGCTGGAGGGTTTTTTTTTTTTTTACTAATTTGAAAGGACGTAGTCAACTTGAAAATTAGTCATTTCCAAAGTAAAATGAATAAAAAGAATTACAGGTACCATATTCTTGAGATTTCCTTATCAGGATTTTGTAATCCGAGCTGTAAACTTTTTATTCCACCTCTAACAATATGGAACACTCAGATAAAGTAGGAAATTGGATAAGATGATATGATTGAAAAAGCACTCAAAATATATGTCAAATGTACAGAATACCTAATAGAGAATCCAAATTCCCCTCATGGCTACTGTTAGTAATATTAGGTGTTTTTTGTAGCATTAAATACATAAAAAACATCCGTGGAAAAGCATAACTATGCATTTGGCAGCCTTCCTCTATTTCACTGTATCGATAAGCAAGTCATGGCAGAACAATTCATGAAAATTCTGCAGCAGTCATGCTGCAGACTAGAATTTCTGTGTCATTTTGTGATATTTTTGAAAAATAAGATTTCATAAGTGCAGTAGGATAAGACAGCATGTGTTATGTGAATGCAGTAGCATTCTCTTTCAAACATGAACATTTGCTCAAGTACCCTTCATGGTCAAGGCTCACTGAAATTAGCAGAAAATCTTCAAAATTGTAAAATTAGCCATCTGCATAAGACTTTGATGGATCTGCAGCATTTAAAACATTGAAGCCCAACTCTTTCTCAATACTGTTGAATAACACTAGTAATATAATGTCTGCTCAGTTAACTATATTTCGGTTCATACTTTGCCATAATTGCAATTGTCACAGAGTAGTTTATATAGAAAATGAAAAAAAATAAAACCAAACCAAACAGAAAATTGGAGGGAGGCTGTCTTTGGAGAAAGATGAACGTAGGATATTGGGGCAGAAGTATTTTATACAGCGTGAAAGGCAGTTGGCATTTGAATTACACATGCTACAAAAAGAAGAGGCTATCGTAATATTTAACAAAGTGGGTGCTCTCTCTGCAAAAATTGATTTTCAGACAACACGTATTAGAGCTACTGCTCACCTGGGCAGGCAGATAGATGCCTCCATGTGCACAAGACTAGAGTTCTGGAGTACATCGCTTCAGCAAATCCATGCCCATGGATTGAAGGAGAGCCCAGTTGAAGCCAGCAGATTATCTACATCTAAGCTGTCACTTTTTAAGAAGTGAGAACAAGAGAGAATTTGATAGGTTCTTGGTTTGCTGCCTCACTCTTTTTCACACTCCTCAGTTAACAAGATTTTCCAAATACTAACAATATTGCTGCATTTGATTTATGTTGTTCTCAAATGCACTGTGACACCCCTAGTAAAGATAAAAATTAGCAAAAGGAGAGTGCTGGTGTGGCCATTCACAAAGATATCTTAAAAACCATTTTTGTCCATTTTAGACTCTAATTACACATGGCTGCCTACAGGAGTTTTTCTTGGAAATGCTGAAGTAAATCACAATCTTTCAGCTTGTTGCAGGAACAAAAAGGTAAATTATTTCAAAAACTTAATTTAAATTCAGCTCATCTCCAGAAAAGCCAAGAGGCATTTTCTGGAGCTAAGACATTAAATTACAACTTTCTACTCCTTTAGAAATCTGTATGTAATGTGCTCACTTGCATTAATTTAAAAATTTGCAAGCTCATCCTACAAAAGCTTCTTTTATTTTTGATACTTGTGTTTTCATTCAGACAGAGATTTTTGGAAGACCTTCATTTTCTCTGCAAAATACCAGTTTCAGCGTGTGAGTCTGTCCATAAATGCAAATCAAATATAAAGCTACCAAGTTAAATTCTGACTTTTCTCTAGTGAAAAACTGAAAACCTCATATTTCCGTAATTCACTACACACTGCAAACACTGCTTTTTATATCCATGCCTGTCTTGGGTTTTTATTTTTTTATTCATTGATATCTGATAATATTGACTGGCTGCAGAGCCAGAGAGATCTATGAAGTGGATTGTTATGCTCTTGGAGGAACACAGAACAGAATTGGTCAGTAAGAAATGTGTTTCTTTCAATAATTTTGTATCTGCATCTGCATGTAGAAAAAAGCATCCAAGAAAGCAAGAAAGAGGATTGTGTCTGGTTAAATTTTTTTAAGACAGTTACACCTTTTCCTTGTTAAATTTGCTAATAAAAGCAACAGTCTCTGCTACCAAATAACAAATACTTGTACGTGTGCAACACAACTTTGGATTCTTCTCAGTGCTTAATTCTAGGACTGCCATGCCTTGAGTGTAGGAATGTCACTGTTGCTTACATACAGTAGTTATTGCTGCTTTGCAGTAAGGAATTTGTTGTCTAAATAAGGGAAAGCAAAATTCTTCAGTTTCTTCTGCTATAAACTGGGTAAGCACATGCAGAGAACTGAGACTTAGAATTCCTCATCTGATATATACATGTTTTCTTATCAGCCAAAGTAAACCATTGCATACTTTTTCAGACCATGTTCCTCAGTGCTTAATAACATTATCCTTGGCACAAGCCAAGAGTATTTCAATTAATATTTAGTGTGTAAATCCAAACTAAGTAATTTTGAGTTGAAGCTAGACCTGGGTGCTTCCAGACTAGCTCTTTCAGACCGCTCAGCAAAGGTGCTCTGATTTCTTAGAGGAACTATAAAGGTTCGTTTCCTGTGTGTGAGGACGTGGATGAAAGAGTATTTCTAGAAGCATGTATAGTTCAGTTTGCACTCTCTGTGTAGTGATCACATATTCAGAATTTTGACTGAACATTCTTTGACACAGTACTAATTTTCTGTCATCTCTTTACATTTATGCAGCCACATACCCTGAGTTTAACAGAAAGTTTGGATTTTGTTTAACGACCAAATATTGATACAAAGATTGATAGGGAAAAAAAAACTGGCAAAACTCTGCATTGTGGATGATTTGCAATGGATTTAGAGATAAACTAGATACAGGATAACTGGAAAATCCCATTTCTAAATTGAAATTAAAGAACACGGGAGAGGAAAAATAAGTAGAAAGAAGAAGAGGCTGTGAACAAATAATGGTTTGCCCATTGAACCTTTGTGATAATCGCTGATATTTCAGCTTCCAATATAATATACACCTTTCACAAATGACAGAAAAGGTGGTAGAGTTTGAAAGGAGACAGTCTGAGGAAGGTAGGAGGAGATCACTATATTCAAGGGAGTCACTAAAAGAGAAGAGATGAGAAAATAAAATGGAACATAGTGAAGGATTGCAATTCTTTGTCCTATGTCCACTGGTGCATGGCAGGGTAAATAAAAAATCTACACCATTCAAACAGCCAGGTAGGCATATAAATCCATACTCTATGATAGAAAGTTAAGGAAGAAGGTAATCATCTGTGGCACAGCGGCAGCATGGAAGGGGTCTAGCTGAGAAGAGGCAGCTGGCTGCTGGAGTGAATGCCAAATATACTGGTTGTTCCACCTAGTGCAGTCAGAAACACCCAAAAGTAGTTCAATGCCAGTCTAAAAAACTTGAAGCTTTCAAACGATAAGGAGTAGCACAGCTGTAAGCTGCCTCATATTTCTGCTGTGGCTGCAGAAATACTGTGTGGATGAGAGCGCTACTGGTTAAGATGACTTATCCTGAATTCTAGCAGGCTAAAACAAGTCCCTGCCATTCTGTTGTTACCTAACTGAGCTACAAATACATAAATAAGCCTATGCCTATCTTGATGAGCATACCTGTAGCTATGCCTACAATTTTGAAGTCTACCACAACCTTATGCTTGCGTCAGTACTAAGTGTAAAAGATATTCTCCAGATGCAAACCCTTCTTATGCCAAAGCCATTTTTAGGCATTCAGAGGGGATGGGCCCAGGAAATTCTGCCACTAGAGTTAGTGCTGTCTGCTGAAATGGAAGAGGAATTGGACATATGACCTGTCTCCATGTTGTTCCCAGTACTCACTGTATTGTTTATACTCACACGTACACAATTTTTCATACAATCTTGCTGCAAATGCCTGTTCAGGAGAAATGCTAAGCAAAAGGACTAGTTGTTTCAAGTCCCCAGACAGCTTCAGAAAATGCAAAATATTCTGAGATACCTGTCCATAAATCTCATAACTGTTCTGGGCTTCTCCTGTGACTCTCCTTTTTAAATACGTGTCTCCTTCATATGGTGGAAATGTATAGAGTTGGAGTAGCTGTCTGACTGTACACTGATTGTAAGTAATAAAAACACAGAGGAGTAGTCATTTAGAGTCTATGGTTTTAACCTAACCTGAAATTAGAAGTGTTCTTAGTAATGAGGCTGCAACAGAGCCTCTCAGATAGCAGTAGCCATCACTTACATAGAAACAGTAGCCCTCAACAGAAAAAATTAAGACAAGCTTTAGTGGCACTATGGCAAAACCACCTAACCTTTATTCATATTAGTACTGACATAGTTTATGCCACTTCTGGAGCTAGTTGCTACCACTGACAACGTACTGCTGCGATCAGTATCCATACTGATTCTTCTGTAGTCGCCAAGACCAATCAGAATTTCACCTGGTACTCACGCACACCTTCTTGACATGGAAAGAGCCTTTGTGCCAAGGAAAAAAGGTGTGGATAATGAATCTTTATGCATTTCCATTTTGTTTTATTCCTGAGACTGATTCAGGAATATGATCCACTCAGAATCTTGAGCTGGTTTCAAAAGCACCCTGAAAGGTGTTCGCTAGCATTGATGATGCACTGAAAAGCATAAGGGTGATGGAAATTCGAGACAACCATCTGCTGAGGGGCAGAGCTTCCAACAGTGCAATATATCGCCAGGAGGATTTAGTGTCTACGGTGAGCATATTAGTGTGGATGCCACCAGATTTTCACTTGAAGATGAAAACCACTCCAAATCCAAAGAAGCCTAAGGGCGCAGAGGGTGAGGCCACTACTTGAAGGCAAGTGAGAGTTAGAATAGGTTTCCTTTTATGCTGACAGACTCTCTAACCTTGTCATTGCAGTGGCACATAAAGAGATTAATGAAAAGTCAGATGGCCCTGATCCATGTTTTGCTGTTCTTGGAAACAAGATAAAGATAAATCCATTGGACTGGGTACAAATAACGATAAAAATAATCCATCGGCAAATGTTACTCATGTCAATATGAAAGAAACTAAATATGAAGAGAGTCCATCTTCCAAGAAGACATTTTTTATAAAGAAATAAATCAGTCTTCCAATAGAAATGAGCTTTTCCAGAAGGGAAGGGTAGGACAACAGGAGAAGGAAAAATGCCATCACAAAAAATGTTTTGGCCAAGAGGAATTTGTAAATAATTTAAGTAAAGAGATACCAATTTATGCAAATAATGTGTTTTCAGTCATGGTGGTCTCAATTATGAAGACCATGGAAAGTCAGGCAAATGACTCAAATATAGCTTGTATTGTGCTGAAAACTTGTTACTGAAGCGCTCTAAGGCTGTGATTTCAGACTTAGCAGACTCCTGTATGAAAAACTTACATGACATAGCAGGGAAGCTCTTGACTAATTCAGATTTTGCTTCTTCAGTGAAGCTGACTCTGTTCACCCTAGGCAGTCATAAGGCTGCAGAAACGGTACAAGCAATGTTGAATAATTTTCTTTCTACCTTGGTAGTGCAAAAACCTGGAGGAGATAACGTCTAGCATATGCCTCTATGAAGAAGGGTTCAGGAGCAGATGCAAAAGCTCAGAATTGAGGTCTGCAGCAACAAGGACTGAAATATTGCCAAAAGAAAAAGAAATGACCTGTGCAGATACAGTCGGTAACCACATTATTAAGCAAGGGTTTACCCTCTGGCATGAAAACCAAATCCAAAGCATCCAATGTTCAAAATCACAACCAAGAAGGGAGCTGAAACAAGATCACCAAAGAACATGCCCTGGGGTTCAGAAATTTGGGATGTAACCAAAATGTTACCAGATTCATGGGCTTGATTGTGATTGCATTATTGCCTATAGATTGTCATCTAATCTAGCAGAACAATGCCAACAAGAAAGCAACAGAAAGTGGCCGTGCTAGTAAAGCAGGTCCCACTGCCTTTGGGTTGTTATTACATGGGTCCCATGATCCCACCTTCCACACATTTTCACAAAGATGTCAGGATCCATCTAAAGAAGCTGAGGAACCAGATTCACAGAAGTCAGACAGTGAATAGCAGAAGCCCAAAAGTGACATGCCCGGTGCTGTATTAATGCTAATCCAGAAGTTAATAAAAATAGAAGAGGTTTTTTTGTTTGCAGAGTAGAAGGTCAGCCTGGAGATCCAATTCTTAATGAAGCAAACCAAAATACTGGCAAAACCACTAAGGAACACAGTGGCCTTTCAGACGCTGAGCAATCCTGTGAAGAGGTTGTGTCTGGACTGACTAAAATGCTTACTGATCAACTCGACCTCAGCAGAGAAGACAGCAGCAGTGCACAATTTATTGGCAGTCTGGTGGATACAGTGCTAAAGCTGTGTCTTATGATAGTTAAATACAGCAACCCTGAGTCACTTCTGGCGGAGTCAGGGAGCAGGGAGGATCGGTAGGCTCTAAGAGCATGGGAACTGCTGACTCCGTGGCTGGATCGAGTAAAGGTACTGTATCAGGACACAGGGTGGTAGTCATGAATCAGAATCCTGAAAAAGTGTGTAACAGCTCCGAGCCCTCTTGCAGCGGATGGCTGCCTCTCGGGCAGACCTGCCTGCACGCTACTTCTCAGATGGCGATGAGTTCATGAATGAGAAAGGCAGAAATTAGAACACGATCGGACTTAGTTATTTGGTCGGTTGCTCCAATCTTACTGCCTGATGAAGAACAAAAGTCTTTTTTTCTAGAAAAATTTTTTCTAGACATTTCTCTTCTTAAAATAGTGCCCTGAGTAACAATGGGGGCTACTACTAATCTACTGTCTTGTTACAAAATAGTAAACTAACAGGAAATAAAGATGCACAGAAAAAGCATACTTTTAGCTCAACACAAAGATGTGCGAAATTATCTTACATGCTGTATTTCCCACAAATTAAGTGGGTCTAATTTTGAAGGTAAATAAATACATTTGCTTTCAACTTTTATTTCATAAATTAAGACGTTTACATTCAGAAATGTTCTAATGGCAATGCCATTTAATAAAGAAATCTTTACATTATAAACATTAAGAGGTGTTCACAAACATTTTTACCCATGTTACTGAATTGCTATTGGATTCTGAGTATCTAAATAATACAGAATCCCAAATTACTTTTCAGTCTGTATTTATTATATTTTTTTCAACTTGGACAATGAAGAGCAGTCTGGGCTGTGTTTGGAGTCTTCTCCCCTTTATTAATGACCCAGCAGACAGCAGCTCTTCACCTCTTGCGATCGTTCCGCTTGGCAGCCACTTACAGAATCCAGCCATGGAGCACACAAGCCTCCAACAGCAGGATGGAAGTAGAGGACTGAGATGCATCTGCCACATCACACCCACAGACATGCACGTGCACAGTCTCTTCAGTTCCCCTTTAAAATAGTTGACCTTATCAGTGCATCTGCTATAACACACCTGTATATTGCTGTTGGTGCATGACACACTTCTGTTGTCTTTCTGGTTTTCCGCAGCTTCAGAAACTGTCATCAGTAGCAGTGAAGAATGGGTACAAAGGAGGAGAAATTTTACAAGCAATGCTGAAATACAAGAAGGAAAGGCAGTCTGGTGAGGCTGTAGGCACCTCTGTTCGGTTGCCAGTCTTGAACTGGCTGCTTAATAGGTCGTGAGCAGGGCCATTGCCTGTCACAGAATCATTCAGGTTGAAAAGACCCTTGGGACCATCGAGTCCAACCCTCAGCCCAACTCTACAAAGTTCTCCCCTACACCACATCCCCCAACATCTCATCCAAACAGCCCTTAAACACACCCAGGGATGGGGACTCCACCCCCTCCCTGGGCAGCCTATTCCACTCTCTGACCACTCTTTCTGTGAAAATTTTTTCCTAATGTCCAGTCTGACCCTCCCCTATTGCAGTTTAAAGCCATTCCCCGTTGTTCTGTCACTAATTACCTGTAAGAAGAGTCCAGCAACCTCTCTACAATGCCCTTTCAGGGAGCTGTAGAGAGTGATGAGATCTCACCTCAGCCTTCTTAGCATGATACTGGGCCAGCAAAGCACAGCATCTTAATGTCAGCCAAGCACTTAGCAGAACTCCACCATCTCAGACTCATTTATACACCAGTGATTTGTAGAGGCTGATATTAGTTGTACTACTCCTGCTTGGCAAATGTACGAATTGAAAAAGCATGAAGAACAGCTGCGGAAATCTGTCTGAAAAAATGTTGGTCACAAAAACTGTTGTCTATCCGCCTCCTTGAAGAAAAATTTATGTGCTCTTCTTGGTTGCTTCCACCACAGAGTTCCTATCCTTCCCGCATATCTTTCTTCAGGCAGAGCTTGGCCCAGTGCAGAGGGACCTAAGCTCTTTACCTCGAGGTGTCACTGTGCTTGAAGTTAAGCCCAGGAGATACCGAGTCGTTACCAGGTTTGTTGCTCCTCTGTACACGCTAAATGCAATATAGCATCATTCTCCCTCCGTTTCTTAGGTAACTGCCCATGAATGGAATGAGAAAGTGGGAACACCCAAGGAAAGGGAAGCTCCTTGCTCTCTGGAGCAACTCGGGTTTTGCAGCAAACCAGCCTCTCACTCGTGCACTCCGGCCGGTCCTTGTCCCCCAGCAAGAACTTTGGTTTTAGCACTCCTCAAACTTCGCTCTTTATCCACCTGAAAGCATTTGCGAGTTTGAGACTGGTGTCTAAACGACCAAATTTTCTGTTCTTTAGAAATCTGCATAGTGACATGAGAAAAATCACAGACATCCAGGGAGAGCATGCTGTGACACAAAGTCAGGGACTGGAGGTTAAGAATGATTTTATACAATGTGGAAAAGAGTATATTATTGAAATTTTTAGATAATGCCCATAAGAAAAAAGACAAAAATTACTACTAATGGCATGAAATATGACCCAGAAAAAAATTAAATTTACACATAAGGAGAGATTGCATATAGTACCAGGAGAGACAGAATAATATAATATTTATAGTATAATTTATAATATCAGGAATGACAGAATTTAGGAAAATGTAAGGCAGCTGTAAAAAAACTCTGAAATACAAATACACAGTGGAAAGCAGAAGCCAGAAAAACAGCAAAAGAGACCAAGGAGTGACAGTGAAGATTAAGTGAGATGTGCTTTCAATACAATATTATACAGAGGTAGAGAAGGTATAGGGAAATATGTTAAGACCTGACTTACCAAAGTACGAGGGTATCACAGTCCTCACTTGTACACCCTCATAAGATTACTCCTTGAATAGTAAATCTGCTCCAAGAAACTACTTTAACAGAAAAATACTGAAATAATGGAACATATTTAGAAGACAGATAAATGATAACTGGCTACAAGATGTGGTTTTTTGAATAATTAATTATACCTGTGTGGGTTACAAGATTTCATATGAATGGATGTAAAACTTGATGTCTGCTTGTGCAACAGATCTTTAAATATAAAAGCAAGAAGGGAATTTATTTATAAATGTACTAGAAGGCATAACTAAAATAACAGAGGTAAAGTAAATACCAGTAAGTAATCGCTACCCTTCACCAAGATTTATAACTGTGTACTTCGTAGCTGATCCTGGCCAGTCATTTGTGTTACTTTATGAACACTTACATAGCCGGTAGATATACATTAAGGTTACAGAGAATGTCAGTGACTTGAGAACTCACACATTTCTGTTCCTTGAATGCATTTTTGCCCAAGTTTGCTCGTGTTTGCACTGGCGTTAAATCGGGAATTATTCCATTCAGTTCAGTAAAGAAAGCCTAAAGGGCTTCTGTGACAGAACTAGGACCATAGTGGGGAGACAGCATGAGTCTTAGGTGATCTGGGCTGTATCTTCCCAGATGGCTCAGGTCCCCGCATGGGCAGATTTTGCCGATCCAGTATTTCTCAGCAGGAAATTGGCATGTCTGATGCCAGTGCTCGTGCTGTATTTTCCACCAGTGAAGGCCCTCGGAGAGGATCCTGAACAACAAACTCCGTGAATGATTTTGTCCAACACAGCTGCTCTGTGCTTAATCTGGTAAAGTCCAACATCAGACCCTCTCCGTGTGTTTGTAAGATACAGTGATAGAAAGAAAAAATATCAGATAACAGAATTCCTTTCACAGTGAACAGGAAAAGTTTCGTGGAGAAAAGCACTCTGCACAGCTGGAGGACCACACAGATCAACCTCATTTGCCAGAGTACAGCGATGATCTCATTTCAGTGCATGATGTAGTTAAAACAGGGAGGTCTAATTAAAGCTTGCTTTGGATGGAGAAATATTATCAAGAGCAGGGAGAAGTGGAAGGATTGGTTTACCCTCTGGCTATCATCTTAACAGAGCTAGGAGACAGATTTCTCAGATTGTAGGTTAGTTCCTTTGGAAACGTTACTTTCCGTTTCCTTCCAAACGGGAAAGTAAGAGCTGTCAAGAGCCCCTGGGAACATCCAATTGCAGTAGTTAAGAAAGGACACAACAGTCACAAAGTTATTGGAGGCAAAGGGGACCAAGCTAATTTTTGTATCTGGTAACGGCACATCTAACTCCTGCACGTAAGTACAAATGGGTTCACTATGGGAGTCCGTAGGTCTCACGCAGAGCAAACACAGACTTTCTCATTGCTGCCATCAGCTGATGTAAGGTCTTTCATGAAGTCATACTGTGCTTGGACTTGTGCTTATGGCAGGAGCTGCTGAGTGCGCCACTGACAGAATGGAAAACTTTGTGTTAAAAAAAACACCTGAAACAAAATTATTGCTCCTGGACTCTGAGGAAATAAAAGTCTCTGAAATTAATACGTTGTTTTTCTCTGTAACTAGGTAAAAAAGTGCTGCCAACAGTACAGCGGGTGGGGTGTCGTATTTCTGTCATCTCTGTCTACCCACATTTTAAAGTTCCTTGCATAAGCAAGGGTCTGGAGTTTGAACTGATTGCTCTTATCAGGTGTAGAAGGAATTTTCCTCAATGGCTTTAGATCTCCTTGTTGAACAGGCAGGTAGGGAACATACCTTGTAGCCAAGGCAGGTAAAAGTTTCTATGTGTAATAATTTGCAAGAATTGAAAAATAGTCTGTCGATATCTGTGTTCATGGGTTTTTTATCAGTTCTGCTTTCTATGATTTATCACCTGAATTCTTCCCACCTACTCATCTAGTTTTTCTTCCAGCTAATCTCAGAAATTTTGAATATTCAGTATCGGTAAAATTCTGTGTCCGTAGAAGCCAGAAAGAAGAATTTTAATGTTTACCGATGTCAGTGATTCAGGACCTTGCTCAGATTGCCTTACTACACATAAGCTGGGAGGGGAGTGGAAGGGTGCCTGCTACCTTACTCACTCTGTTGGAAAACAGTGTTCAGCCAGACTGTCACCAGGCCGTATCTCTAGAGCTGCCTGTTGGTCTCCAGGTGAAGCTTTGGGGACTCAACACCAAAGCTGTTTCCCAGGGCAGGTGGTCAGTTTAATTTTGCATTGTTAAAATAGCATGAATTTCTAAACGCTCTCAGCCAAATTTTCAGTGGAGGTATAAATCAGCTGGTAGACTGTTACCATGAGTGCTGGGGGATTTATTTGTGTGCCTCAGTTGCAGCAGCAGCAAACCTGAATTTGAAAGTCCCAGCTGAGCTCCATCCATTACAGTGGTGCTTTAAACGCATCTATCTAATTCGCTGTCCTCAATCAGCCAGAAGACTCCTTTGTAACATAAATGATTTCCAGGTTTCGCTTTCCCACTGAGAATATTATTTCAGATTATATTTCCCCAAGTATGTTAGCATGCATTTTCCAAGCTGAATCCTGTTTTATTTTCAGCCCACATTTCAAATGCCTGTGTGTTATTTCTCTGTCATCTTTCATTTGCAGTTCTTCATCTCATATGTATATTTTCTTAAACTTTAGTTTGTATATAAATGGATTTAAAACATTACTGCACACCTTCCCAAGTTTAGCATGTTCTTGGCTAACACTCCTTTCTGTTTGTGGGCACAGAATCAAACAAGATAAATTTACAGGAACCTGAAGAGGTCTCCTGGTCTATTCCCCAGATCCACCATAGCATCATCGCTTACCTAAATTGTTCATAGCAAACATTTGTCTCGTCTCTGCGTAAAAAATCTCCAAAATTAAAAATTTCATGATGTATTCTGTCCTATTCTCTTAACCAGCCTTACTGATAAAAAAAAGTATTGCAGTGTTTAGTTTAACTTTCCCCTGAAAGACTTGCAATGGCTAAATAATCACCACCTTGATCCTTCATCTTAACCAGTTTCATTCCAGTGTCTTCTTTCAGGTTGACCTGCAATCCATGCCCCCTTAAAGATATGCTTCTGAGTAATTTTCAGTGAGGGTGAAAGAAAGGAATATTATCCATTCCTTAACAGTCTCATTATTACATTTTTTTGTTGTTTTCCAGGTTTAGCTTGAGAGTGGTCCATAACAAAAGAGGATTTCGGAAAAGTTCTCAAGGAAACACTCTGACTTTCCATTTAAAATAGTTTAACAGCACAGCAACTACAACAGCTAATAGCCACACAAAGACATCTTAGGAAACATTTTACACAAAAGACACAGTTAGAGCAGAGTCTAAGAAATCTCAGTTGCATTTGGCAGTGTAGCGTTTTTAGGTCAATTCTTGGATTTTTATTTTGAAGCAGCAGTTCACTGCTGGTAAAGGGAGTCAGGCTGACAGGCACAGTGACGTCAGCCTGCAGCCCTCTGGACCAAATACCTTTCGGAAAACAGAGTGTGGTTTACATTTATCTGACTGTTCCTCCAGACTCCTCGGTGGGGGGCACGCGTGGACTGATAAATTCGTTCTTATTGCCTTCATGCCCTTTCCTTCCTGGTCTTCTGACCCCAGACCACTATGAAGAATGAAAAATATTTTGTGTCTGCAGCCATTGGTCACTGAGCACGTTGCAACCATCTTTTCACTTAATGTGACTCACTGAATAGCCATTGGTTGGTAGCAACTTCTGGTAACTATGGGCCTCAATTGGAACTCATCCAGTCTCTCACAGACCAATTCAACGCTCAGAGAGACAGAGAAATCTTTCCATCGACTTTAAAAAGCATTAGCTTTGGCTGTCTCCATAGACTTCACCTTCTATCACAATATTCTGAGCCACTTAGCTGTTACTTGCAACCTTTCAGAGTCTATCTATCCCTTAGCCATAAGTAAAGCTAAAGAATTCCTCTAAAAATTCCTGAAAATTCTATTTTAATTTTACCTTAATCCATATATATTTCACACTGGTGTGTGGCTGAAGACAGTCAGGCCCCAGACATGCCAGAAGGTTTTAGCAGGATTACATTAGCACAGGTCAGAGATGATCCCTGGAGGACTAATAAATGCTGGCATAACAGTGCCCTGGGGATATAGTTGTGCTGGGTCTTTAAAGAGAGGCGGCCCAAGCTAATGCTTTTTAAAGTCGATGGAAAGATTTCTCTGTACTCTTTTCTGCTCCTTCACATTCTTTCACCCATATCTCTTTCCACTGCCATCTGCACCCTTCCACCAATTGATTTAGTTGTTTCTTATAATCTGTTTATTTACATGTCATTATTTCAATTGCGGTAGCACCAACAGGCCTAACTAAGACTGTGTTCCCGCTGTATAGTTTAAATCTATAGAAAGAAACAGTCCCCACCCTGAAGAGTTTGTACTATGAGCGGGCAAGGAAAGAGAAACAAAATGAGTTTCCCAACGTCCTACAGCAGATCAGTGTCAGAGCAGAAATTAGTGCTGGAGTCTCTCAGCTTGGTGTCCTGAGTCTCAGCATAGTCCCTGTCTATTATACCTGTTATTTCTCTTCTTTTTTTATGTGTGTGAAAGTACATATTTTGTCCCTGGCAGTCTTCATCATCTGTCCATGCAGGACCAACCTGGGGAAGGTCCCCGCAGTTGACATCTCCTGGGATTTGCATATAAAAGTGCTACGCTGTGTCTGCTTTTGCTCCGAAGCCTTGATACGCTTGGTGCACTCTATAAGCAAGGCTGAACCTGTTCTCAAAGCCAGACTTGCCCACTGCTTTTCAAGCGTGCTTATAAGCTTTTAGCACTCTCTGGAGGAGGAGAGTCTGAATGCTTTCTGCTCCTTAAGGTGTGCCATAGCTCCTTTACGTAAGGCATATGACACAGGAATAAGGAGAAACAATGCAGCCTATGCTGTTTACCTATCTTGGGTTCAGCTTGCTTAACCACAGAGCAGACACTCTGAGCCCTTGTTGCAACCAGTCTTGTGGATGGAAAGTCACTGAGCCTGGCCTGCTTAACCCTACTTTCTCACCTCGCAATACAGCTGTAACACCAGCCATTCCTCTACTCACTGCAGCATCTGGGAGAACTTGGGAATGAACACATTTCTAGAATAAATTGCTTCAGAGCTGTTCTTCCTTTTGAGAATGAGGGATGAAATTATCTTCTTAACCTCTTCCACCTTGCCTTTGCCACCTTGGCCACCTCAGCTTTTGGTGGAAACTCTGCAGGCGCACTTCCCGGAGCTCATATGTGAAATAACCAGGGAGGTCCATGCAAAAAAGCATTTTTACAAGACTAATCCTGAGAGGTTTTCTCCTCTTCCTCCTCTTTTTTCCTAAATATTCTCCTCACTGGATCTAAACATAGGGTATTTTCATTTCAACAGTCACCAGGTTAAAAAAAGCCTGCGTTTTCAGTCACTTGAACAAGTGCTTGTTTAAATGGTCCTTTTCCAGCCCTGTGGAAAGAAATCTGAATTTATAATCAGAAACTTTGTCGAAGTCAGTCTGGACCATATTAGCATCTAAGAAAGCAAAACAAAGTAAAACCCCAAACCCAGCACACAAGCTTATTTGAGTGGCAAACAGAAGGCATAAAATTAAGAAAGAATCTCCATGGACAGTTTCCTCTCCACAGAAAATCCTGAACTTGGAGACATTTTGACAAGCCAAATGCTGGGGTTGTATGATTATAGGTGCTGCTGTCAGTAGATTTATTTTGTGGGTTTCTTCAGAGATTATCTCCAGTTCCGTGGTTTTGTATTCCGATGCAGGGCGCGTTTTGTATTTCGATTGCGTATGTGTTGGAGATATTCATTAGGCTTTCAGAAGGATATTCCATAGCTGTAAGCCTTTTAAATCACATACAATGTGTTTCTTATTTCCCTATGGCATTCTGCTTGCATCTGCTTGGTATGTGGAACGTCCAGGCCAGCCGCATTTCAGTGGACCGTTTGTCTCCCAGTGATGGAGCACGTGGCTGATAATACAGGGACATGTAAGCATTCATGGTGCTTTTCTTTTGAAAGCACGTGCCTAGTGTTTAGCACAGTCAATACTTTTAGGGACAAAAACAAGACAGAATTGTCCTCTGTACCCGAGAAGAAGGGAAAATATTGGAGCATTTGTGCTTGCGGAAACTTCACATTTAAGGTTCATAGAAAATAGACTTGAAATTCCTCCTCCTAAGGCAACGATGAGGTTTCACAAAGAATGTTGATTATGTTTGCTAGTTTATTTGCTAGCGAAAACCCTGGGTCTGTCTCAGTGGCCACAGAAGCACCGCATTCCTGCTTCACAATGAAATAGTTTACTGAGGGCTGCAGCAGGCAAGCATGGTGAAGCCTGAGAGAAACTGCTGCAGGAATATCTGAGAGAGAAATCCTTCTGTTCTTCCCTTTTTTCTTTTCGGTTCTCATCACAAAGGAGCAAGGAGAAAAGCCTAAGACATGGGCTGGGATTCCTTAAATTCCTCAAACACCATGCAGCTGCCTAAATGCCCTTGCCTCTACCAAGTGTTTTCCTACAGGTCACTAAGCATCTGAACATCCGCTGCTGGATAGATGTACTTCACTCCTTTCCCCGACCAGGGTGAGTGCATTGAACCCTAGTTAAGCTCTATTAGTCTCCACAGGAGCTCTCCATGTAGTTCAGCTGCAGAGTTGAGTCTAATCAATGTTTTCAGAGCACACTTCCTAGGTGAGGCTCCACACACAGAAGCCAGAAAAGGAGTTTCTTTCCTTGCCTCATGCTGGGCACTTGGATGAAATAGTTAACATCCAGGGTCAGATCTCTCTTTAGCCCAAGCACTTGTGTATTCATAGCTCCAAAGCAGATGGTGAATACTCAGGTCAACAACTTCAGAAGAAGAGAGGAAGACAGCCTCCCTTCCACACATAGCTCTGTGGTTGGATGTTCAGCTCAAAGGTGGTAATCGTAACACACAGAGCAGGGACTCAATCTAAACCTGCTACAGGCTGTTCCTCTTGTAGAAGGCTGTAGCTTGCAAGCAGGAGCTTTCTTGCCTCAAACTCAAAGCTCCAGAAGAGCTCATTGATGGGAAGCCCGAACAAGGATGGATGCTCTCCTGTAGAAGACCAATATTATGCCATCTCCCGTTTATTGATGACAACACACATGCCTCCCCTAGTTTTTTGGGATACTCTGTTTTGGTATGCCTGACTCTCCACATGTGTTATTTTCTTGCTCAGTCAAGGACTCTGAATTTCATTGAATATTTTGGATGTCTAAAAGCTATGAATCCTTTCATGGATCTGGCATGGAAAGCTTCCTCATGGGACTGGGCCATTCTCCTAGAAGAACTCGACAGAGTTATCAGGACAGCTGTTCTCCCTGTCTTCCCTTTTCAGCAGTTTCCAGTTTTATGTAAAAGGGACATTGGGTGTATATTCTGCTGTTTCTAAAATTAAGACATTTAGTGAGACAGAAACTCAGCTGCATTAAGCCATAATGCTTCGTAAAAATTGTGAATGTCAGTTCATATTCACCAAGGAACTGCCATAGTTTTAGTCTTTTTACTGCTTATTAATATTATTTGAAGATTAAAAAATCCCAATATCATGCTTTTTAATGGGGAAAACTGCGGTGTTTCAGTAACTCAGACTCTTAACAGAACATAACTGTACCCATTTTTTTCCCCCACTTAAAATTTTGCACGGCATGACGGAGCAGGAGGCGCCATCAAATGGGCTCAGTATCCCCTTTCACAAATAAAGCGTGTACAAAGTGTGTCAGCATTTCAACTGGGGCCCTTCTCCTGAAGGCCGTTAATTAGTGCAGAACGCAGACTTCAGTTCTTTTGCCAGGGTAGATGAAAATGATTTTGGAAGACAGCCCAGACAGAGGAATTTGTCATAGGTTAGAACTGTTCCAACTCTAAGAACCAAGTGTACAGCTTATGCAAATCACTTTGCTAAACACAGATTCTGTGTTAATTTTTTTAAGGCTTTTTCTTTGACCAGCAACAAGAGCTCACTTGCCAGATCTTGTCTGAAATCAAAAAGAAGTGATTCCTTCTCTGCGTCCAAAAAAAAGAAAAATGTTTCTAGTCTAAAACATGTCGAGAAAGAGCTGGGATGTAAGAATAAGGCAAATGTTCATAGGAAGTAGAAATGGAAAAGCCCAATGACATCACCGCTCCATCTGCCCAGGGCCGTCAGATTCCTCAGTACAATGTGCTCCACAGTACATTGAAGATGAGGCTGGAAGAAGCACTGAACAGTGTCTCAGACTGCACTGAAGAAATGGCTCTAAAAACTGAATGTCAGACCATTTTCCTGATAACTGGCAGGTGCCGCCACCGTTTCTTCCAATAGACCTATTCATACTGCGTAAATCTGAATGCAGGTAGCTCTGGCATCTGTTTCAAATTATTAAGGGTGAATTTTGTCAACCGTTAACAAGTTTTTTTGTGCTTTAAAATTTGCCAAAGCAACGTTCGAAATCTTGACAAAATCAGCAAGGAGGCAAAGCTTGAATGTGAATTGCCCAGTATCACATTTTTTAAGTTTTCCAAACATGGGTACATACTTAGATTGGAGATGAAATTCAGCTCCAAAGGCAAGACCTCATATACCTTGTTCAACCACACAACTGTTATGCCTCCTTTTAGAAGTTCCCAAAAATGCCTCAGAATGTCAATACTCTTCAGGGACTGGCGATCCCTAGTGATCGAGTCAGTATAAAGGATCGGAAAGACTTGCAATATGATTATTCTCAGTAGAATGTTTCTGCTTATTTTCTTTATATGACACATTAAATCAGAGTCGAGTGACTTTATCACCCTAGAGTACAAACCCTCATTAGATTAATTTTGTTTTGATTGTACCGTCCTAAAAACTGCTTATGAACCCTAAGGGGGAATAATTTCATTTTGAATCCACAAAAAACCTAAATCGTCCTTGTTAAATCTGAAGAGTCAAATGGGAAATTGTCCTCGAAATAGAACAGGTTTTTATATTTAGGATTTAATGTATGAGCCACCTGTCATAAGGATTCAAGTATCTCTTAATTTATCACAAGCCATAATATCCAGTGTAAATATATCTAGTAAAAAACATACTTTTGTATGCATTCTTTTTTAATACATTTTTGTTGTTTTCCTAAAAATGAGGGATATGACACAAGCATAGATGATGCTTAACACATTCTTCTACTTCTACATTCCCTACAAGATTGTGAATTTAATTTCTATAGTAATTTCCAGATCTAATGACTAAAATAATTTCCAGTTACAAGTTTATATTTTAGGTTGAAAATGGTAAAAAAAGAGAAGACCTTTCTTTGCCACTGTGACTCCCTGTTCCCACAGTTCTTTACTTATTAAAATCTTACAGTCTACAGGAAAAGAGTTTGGTTATACTGTCACAGACTGCTATCTGTTTCCTCCTCCGAATCTTACGCAACCTTGAGGAAATGCTTCCATCTTCAATTGCTGCGACTTTTCATTCCAGCCTTTTTCTGTCTTCTCCATTGAAACTCAGTGGCCTCATGGGCAGATAAAATCTGTTTTTCGAGGACCTGGACAATAAGACTCAAGTCATATTGGCTCCTTGTGTGGCTACTGTAAAACTAATCAGCAGATTCATCACAGAATCATAGAGTACTTTGGGTTGGAAGGGACATTTAAGGGTCATTTAGTCCAACCCTCCTGCAATGATCAGGGACATCTTCCACTAGATCAGCTTGCTGAAAGGCCCATCCAGCCTGACCTTGACTGTTTCCAGGGGTGGAGCATCTACCACTTCTCTGAGCAACCTGTTCCAGTGTTTCACCACCCTCACAGTAAAGAATTCCTTCCTTATATCTAGTCTGAATCTACCCTTTTTCAGTTTAAATCCATTACCCCTTGTCCTGTCGCAAAATACCTTCATTAATCCTTTTTCGTCTCAGCACCAAACTGTACAGAGGATTTTTGAACTGCCTGGAATTTTGTCTTCATCTCAGTAATGATTAAGAAACAGTTCCCTGTCTTCAAACACTTAGGCGCTCATTAACCAACAGTAACTGGCTGCATTTGATGCCCCTGCACTATAGGTGGTGATTGTTGCACAGGAGCCAGCGGACCTACCCGCATCCCAAAATCCAGCCATGTGCCTGCCTTACCTTGTGTGCCAGGCTCACCAAAGGCTCCGATGAAATCGAGGTGTATCTGAAAAAAACAGTAGCCGTACAGGTCAAACCGGGAATATCTGGTATGTTTAAAAGTGCAAGGACTGAAGTCCTAAAGTTACTGGTTGCAGTGACAAAAATCCCAGCAGATGGTGCCAGCACTTCCCTCAGTGAGAAAAATAAACAAAATTCCAAAAACAGGCACTGAGTGTTCATCAGAGAAACTGGATAAAGGCTTTAGGCTTCACAAATTGTCTGGTTCAGCAGAGACTATGAAGTGATGGCACTAGTCTGTATAATGCTAGGATAAATACAGAAAAGATATATTCTTTTTTAAAAAATAATTTCAGAAATACGTTTGTTTCTTGGCTCTTTTTAAAACAACTTCTTTTTCGTTTTTGTTTTTGTTTTTTTTTTTTAAATCCACAGGAATTTTTTCAGGAGAGTGCTGAGTTCAGTGAAAGGAGAAGACAGACCTGGCTTTGAAGCAGAGATACTGCTATTGAAAGTAAGATTGTCACCACAAGCAGTATGCCATAAACACATCAAGGCTTAAGCAAAAAATCACTGGTTGAAGTTAAACCTTGGACTTAACCATGGTCAGAAAATATGTTTTTAAAGTTGATACCTTTACACTAGATGCTGTTAGCATTTAAAGCTCTATTAAGTAATAATGCTTAACTATTGCAGGGTTTTTGTTGTTTGTTTGTTTGCTTTTGCCCATGTCCAACACCATCAAAATTTCAGAAATACCAGTTTTATACTCTTGTAAAGGTAGTGGGAAGAGAAATAACTTTATTCAGATTTAGCCACAGCTCTGCGATGGGCTTTAAGGGAAAGTTGTCTTAGTTTCTCTGCTTCTCATGGTGTTTTCTACCAGAAGGGTTAAGTATTTCCTTCTTCATCCTTCACAGATCAGCAGAGATCTGAAGCAAAACCTCCAGTTATATCAGTGAGAACACATTTTGTCTCCAGGTCCTATTAGAGCAATGTGTGAACTTGCTCCATCCCTTACTACATTAAGCCATTTCAGCTGATTGAACTTACAGGCATTTCAGATGAAAAAAACATAGGTACTGACTGCTGCTGGAGACTGGGGGGGGGGGGGGGGGAAAAGACAGCAGTTGCTGCCTTTTGCAAAGGAAATGTGTTGGTCAGAGAATAAGCTGCATTCCCAGTAGGATCTTTGAAGTTGACACAAAGCATTTCTAGGAATTATGCATGTTTCTTTCGATGGCAATTCAATGCGTTTCTCCCTCTCTCTCCCCCACCTGCCCAAATCTTTAGCTTCAGTTCGACAGAGTGGCTGAGAACAGCCGCTGACATCCTTCCCCAGACATATAAATGTAAAAAAAAACCCTGAGGCCCGATTGTATCTGTCATTTGTACCAACGCTCGTGAGCTGCGAAGGCTGAAAACAATCCTCCCCCCTCCTGTGCCAGGACCGTGCAGTTATTGTTGTTCTGGCTGTTTTGTCCTGCGGCGGTGCCCCCAGGATCCCCTGCACGGAGTGCAGAGGGACAGCGAGCAAACACCCAGCCCAAGCCCTGAACCGCTCGCAAATCAGTTGAGCAGATAAACAAGAGGGAGATGATATTTATTATTTCCATTTTGCAGTCACCAAACGCAAGACCCCGGGGCAGTGGCAGCAAAGGCACCCAAAAAGCTTCAGGCAGAGCCAGGAGCTGAGCGCGGAGCTCTCAGGTTCCAGCCAACTCTTGTGGCCAAGGAGGTCATCAGTCCTTCCCAAAAGAGCTCCTGCCTCTCCAGTGTACGGCTGCTACTCCCTGGTAGCACCTCCCGGGGCCCCGGGCCTGGCGGGTGGACAAGTCTGCGGGCGGTTGGCAGCAGGACGAGGCTCCTCACGGCAGGTGCCAGACACCCCTGGCACTGCCCTGGAGCTCCCTTGGCCCCGGTTGGGGCGAGCGAGGGCAGGTATCTGCCCCAGGGCTGCAGCAGAGCCAGGCCTATGGAGGAGCAGCTTCTGTGTGTCCAGAGGAGGCATCGGGTCCCCCACATCCCCAGGGAGAGCATGGGTATGTCTTCAGTTCCTAGCCAGGTGCCATTTGCCACCAGTTTGCACAATGCGATCAGACTTTCCAGCTCAACCTGAGCAGGTGGCTCCCCTCCTCTCCTGACCCTGCTCAGCCCAGCTCCATGAAAACTCTTGTTCGCAGTGAGCACTCCTCCTTACCCCCTTCCCAACTCCTGCACCTTCCCTGGCTTTATCTCACCTCTCTGTATCACCAGTCCTCCTTTCACTTGCCCTGTGAAGCACGTACGGTCAGTCTGGGCACCGTGGTGTTTACGTTGTGTGTACACTGGTGTGACTGCAGAGACTCCCTGCCTTGCCTTGGCCATGACTGCAAGCTCTCCATTGCTGGGGTGAGAGCGTTACCCCCTGCACCACCACAACTCGCTTACATCTGTGCCTCCACCTCTCTCTACTCTGGTCTCATTTTACAACATATAAGCTATACCTTCCCCCTTTATTCCATTTTCTTTTCTTCTGTTCTTCAACTTTCTGCCTTGTGCCTATCTGGTACTTGTATTAGTCTCTTTTCTATTTAGGATCTATGTACAGTTTAATTCCTATTATGTCTATTTGGTTCCTATAAAAAGCGAAGTTTATTGTTGGGGCTGATCCAAAACTGGAAGGAGAATGTCATCGCTTTTTTTTTTCCTCTCCATCAAAATTTGAGGTTTCACATTTAGCTCTCTGAGTGGGTGATAGTTTTGCTATTTTCAGAAACATTTTAGTCAAAACCTCCAACTCTGTTGTCCAACAAAATCTGAAATAGTGCTGAAAGTTTTCACTGAAGCTTTGAGTTCCAGCCAGCTCTACTCCACTGCTGCAGTTCTAAAATAATGTCACTTTGTGGCCATTTCATAATAAATAGCTGCCAGTTTTGGGGGGAAAACAGTCTATTCTCTTTAAAAGGATTGCCTGCCCTGCTGAGTCCATCTCACACAATAAAAATAAGGTGTCTAAAAGAAACCAGAAAGATGCCCCCGGTTCAGCAGACCCAAATTTTGAAAGGAATTTCAAGATTGGTAAACTCTGTCAACGGGCAGAGCAAAGCCCTTTGCAAGCAGTGCATATTCTGTTTCCTGTGTTAGCTATGCACATTTAGCACAGGAAAAACACTTCGAAATGTCATTATTAACAGCACTCAAAACGTGAAGCAGAACGTCTCGGAAGGTAACACCAGCAAAACCAGCACAGGTTCAGAGAGGTTTTACAGCTTTTATAATGGGTAAAACCTGCTTTTCTGCTGTATTGATAACCTTGCTTCATTGCAGGGTGGCTGAGGTACCCAGAAAACGGGCTGGGAAGACATCTCCCACCACATGGCAGGGTCGCTCAGGGGTATACCACAACGCGGTCAGGAGGGCTTTGTTACCTCACAGCTCTGAACTTCATCCCTGCATGTCCCCAGCCTGTGTTGCAGCTTGTATTCCATGGTTCAGAGCTGGACATTCCGCAAGGCAGGCATACAAAATGATATTACGGGTAGGTACAAGCAGAGGCATTGCAGTGGATCCTTTTAAGAAGTGCATGTTGCTATGCACCCTGTTTCCAAGAGGACCAGAAGAAGTGAGGACCATAAATCATTACAGTTTCAGGTGTTAAGGCAATGAGCATCAAGCATGTGGGCTACGGTGTCTTCACTGCTTTTCCTGGTTGTGGAAAAAAGTATGTGTGATACTGCCCCCATGCATAATGCTGAGGAGATCTGACCGTAGCAGCAGTGAAAGACCCGGCTTAGCACTGAAGCACACACCAAATATCACAAAGGTCCTTAATTGCTGTTGTTTTTTGTGGGCTGGATTATTTTTTTTTAAAGCTTTAGAGTCCTCTGCCAAACTGAGGGACTCGAATCATACCACTGATGTTCCCAAAAGACAGACAACAAAAGCACTTAGCCGAGAGTCCTAGCGACTCCACTATTCCTACCTGTAGAAGAAATGACTGGAAGAGACCCAAACCCGATCTTTGTCACGGGTCTTGCCAGGCACAACAAGGTCCCAGCTCTGCATTCTGCATGCGGCTCTCGTGGCAGCTGTTTACAACAATGGCGGCTCTATTCCTTCTCACCCAGGCAGGAAAACAGAAGCATGGTGAAAACATAAGCTACTCAGACAAGATTAAATGCAAGCCATGTAGTAATGAACCCCACAAGAAGCATTTAGGTTTCCATTCTCAGGTCTCTGCCCTACTGCCTCGAGTAGATGCCTCTCTGGGACCACTGAGCTCACCTCCACCTGTATTTGTGTGTTTCTTGTCCTCACTACAGGTAGGAAAATATGCTGGAGTCCTACCTGAGCTCAGCTCGCAGAGATTTCTCAGGAAATCTGTGAGCACATTTGCAGCTGAATGAAACGACAGCAGCATTTCTGCCACTACTATCATAAAAGAAGTCACTAGGACAGACTCCAGTGCTGATCACAGAGCTCTGCCCGTTCATAGCAGCCCTTGATCTGAATGACTGTGTTTTCCTCTACAACAGAAAATAAAGTCGTTTTCATGAATAAGTAGAGGGGTTAGGAGGAAAAATTTCCATTAAGGCAGAAATTTTCAGGCTATTTCAGATGCCAGCTTTTATGCAGAAGCAACTAACAAGCAAATATGTGTTACATGTCTGATCTTGGCAAATTCTGTCCCAAATCAGCTCAGCGCTGTGATTAACTGCATGGGTTGCACTGCATAGTCCATCTTGTAACAGTTGGAAGAACAGTCTTTTCCCTTGATAATGCCTGAGTGTCAGGTTCAGGGATCCCGTGTAGATTTGGTGGCCATGCCTTCCCCTCTGACTGAGATTAGCTACCATCTGGTAATGCTTCAGAGAAGAACCTTTCCCCATTGTCACTTCCTTTGTCTGATGGTCTGTAACATCTGACCTCTGCTTCACAGGTCGTGGCCTTCACCTCCTTTCTTTCCAATAGGAATAATGACAGCAGGGTTAAGTTTATATGATACCTCTGGTAAGTGCTACTTGTGAGCACTGGGCTTTCGCAGCACTCCTCCTTTCTTTGATGCTAAAGTTTCTGTTTTGACCGCCTTGCAACATTAAATCAGTCGGCCCTATCTGCCACCAATCTGGCCCCTTGGTTTGCACTTCTATTTCTCTCTTCTGATTCATGGTTTGTGAAAATCAGAGCTGAAGGTGCCTACCAGTTGTCTTTGCAAGGGTAAAAAGCTTTTCTTTTCCCATAATCAGAGCCTTAAATTCTCTCTCTCATTCAATTATATAGCTCTTACTCCTTGTTCCATGTGTAACCGATGGACTAAAGGGCCACCAACCATCAAAGCAAGAGACAGTCTTGGCCCCAAAGCACTTCCTCTCTGATGTCAAACAGGGGACATTTTCATTTTTGTTTATTAAAGGACTGAATTCCATGGCAAGACTCCCATCAGCTACTGTGAGAACAAGATTTCATATTAAGTGACTTTCCTAAATTCATGGCAGAATGTTCTGGCAAGACAAGTATGGAGCCCTAAAGTCCTGCCTCGTAACAGCACAAGTGCATCCCTCCTTATACAGACCCTGCACCAGCCTCCCTGGCAAGAAGAACATTTCCACTTGTGGGCTTTAGTGGTAGCAGGACATGATCTTGCAGTGTCACTCTTCCTACCGCTGTTCAGCATCTTCCCATTCTCATTACACAGATTGAGGAGCTCAGCCTGACAGTCTTCTACAGTGAATTTTGGGCCCATATAAATGATAAGCTTGACAACTTCAGAAGCAAACATCTAGCCACATATAGGAGCTGTGGACGTGGGAACAGAAATACAAATTCTCCTTGCATGATCCTGCGGATTCCTGGGTTTGGGGTGGAAGCTCTCCCTTACAACGATATGGCTTTACTTTCCCTGGCCATTCAGGCAGGTGTTTTTGAAGAATTTAAACAGATGCTCATGCTCTGTTCTCCTGGAAATCAGTTCAGGTCAGCCACCTAATTGCTTTTAGGTCCCTTAACTGCCATTAGAGTGGCAAGAAAAGATGTTGAATGCCTCAGCATTTCGATGATGTACCTGCTAGTATCCTGGGGACTAGTCTGTGTGAGTCCCACAGCCAGTCCCTGCCACTGCCTGGGATCACAGAGCATAAGCGACCTTTGGCTCCCAAACTCTGCAAGCGTGTGGCTTTACTTCACGGGGACGGCTGAACAACCTGAATCCCTAGTTGGGGGAGGAAGCAAGGTGGGAGAGGTGAAAGCAACCATCCCTAGGTCACCCCGGGAGGCAGCCGCAGGGCCAGGCCTGCCTCAGCCCCGAATGGAGCAGGGACTCTCAGGCACCCGTTCCATAGCTGTCCCAGGGCACCTCTTCCCTGGCTCTCCCAGGTGTGGATAACTGCCGTGCTGCTTTCGGTCATACGCAGTTCCTGGCTGGGGAAGCCTGGAAGATCCTGAGGCACAACTCCCCGCAAAGATGCATTTAAGGAATGCAGACAGGTAGAGCCGCCTCTTCAATCAGGGGCTGCAGCAGGTGCCATTTCCTTTCTAGGTGCTTTTCAGCCTTATTTCTCCGACACAGCTATGAAGTGTCACAGAGTCCATTGAAAAAAAAAAAAAAAAAAAAAAAAAGCGTTCTTACCACCGTCACTGTCTCTCGGTGGACGTTTTCCGTTTCGTTCCCTGCTCTCATTGCTGGGAGTTGGGCCGGAACGCTGCTGCTCCTGCTTCCCCTTTGGTAAATCTCTTTCGGGCATCCTTCTGTATTCTGGGAAGGTACCGGCAGAGGGCGGACAAGGCTCGCCGGTGCCGCGGGACGGAGCGGCCGGTGCCCCCCCGGCCCCGGCGCCCTGGGCGCTTGGCCCCCGCCGGGGTGGGGGTACCGGGGGTACCGGGGGTACCGGGGGTACCGGTACCTCTGCTCCCCGCTCCTGCCGGAACCGCGGCGGCGTTCCAGGCGTGACGGGCTCCAGCCGGAGATGGATGCTCAGCGCTGGCGCTGCGCCTGGGGTCTGGGGGTTTAAGCTACTTGGGCAGCCTGATCTTTGACCCTGGGCGTGTTTGGGGACTTTCAGCTGAAAAAGAGAATGAGATGGTCCCAGCTGAGGCTCGTTCCCAGCACAGCAGAGCACTGGGCTCGGCAGGGGCCTCTGGCTACTACTGTAGTACCAAAAAATAACAGCAAGGGCAGCCCACTGTTGGGACTTTTTAGAGGGACAAGTTTTCTATGTTCTCTTTCCCATCTGCTTTTGCTCCTCTGCTTTCACTTACCTGCTGAAACCTGAGCTGCTGCGATGGATTCTCTTCTGCAACTATCCTCCCTTCAGCAGAAGACAGCAGTATAAAATGGTTTATCTTTCCTGAAGGGTTCCCTTCTGCTGCTAGCGGGACTGGGAGAACTTTAACAGAGAGTGAAACCCACTGGTTTATGTCTGCTTTAGTCTGATGTCTCCAAGTTCTGGCTGGTGTTACATACAGGCCAACCCAGACATGTGGAACTGCTATTAGAACCACGTATGAGTAACCCAGGGCACGCAAAGATTTACCTGTCATCTTAGCTAGGGAATGACCACTTAAGGACACTTATGGATGTTGTACAAGATCCCTTTTGCCAGAATGGATAATGACACATTTGCTCTGCACATCCAAGAACCTAGAAAACCTAGGGGGAAATATTCCAGGGCATCTCTCTTTGGATTTGGCGTTTACTGTAGCATTCAGAAGTTAACCACACAGCTAATAAAAGAATGCGCAGTAATTCATTTTTAATGATCATTTCCTGGGTGTGGTAAGTGGTTTTGTCGCTTTAAATTCTTATGCAAATAAAATCAGGCTAATCTTCTTAAATAGGTAGCTGTAGCTGTGTCAGCCTATTCTGAGCTGGCAGGAGAGCTGCATAATACTTGGAATTCTCTAAATTGTTCATGTCAGTGGGATATCAACAATCGGCACAATAATAATGATAATAGGCATGTGTTTGCTTGCAAAGAAATTATTGCATAACTAAGGGCCTCATTAAGGGTTTTCAATACCTCAAAAGAATGCCTCTAACTTTCTGATTGTTTTCATCCTATTAATACCAACATCACACAAGCCACTCCCCAAGAGACTTCTAACAAGCATGTTGTTTTAATCACTGGTTAGTTAGGAAATTCAGATGCAGCAACATATTTGAAATGAAATAACAGTGCAGTTATGCCTGGAGTGCTTTGATTAAGAGGGAAAAGTGCCTGCTTATGAGGTTTCCATCTCTCCAAAGTAATGCTCTTTCATTCTGGCTTTCTTGGATCATGCAGTGATGCTCTTAATGTGATTCCAGTCATCCTGCATAAGTGATAGAGTAGTTTTTAAATGTAAACTTTCTAGTAATTTCTACAAGGTGTCGCTAACAAAAGTGAACAGTACCAACACAGCCACGCCCCAGCAACACAGGAAACCAACTGACAGCTGTGTGGCACTCAGGCAAGATCACCCACATCAACAAGTGCAGGGCATCGCAGTCACAAGCATACTGCAGTATGACAAGTTCCACGGAGTATCCGTGGCCTGTCCTCCCCCAGCACATGTCACAAAATGCTCCACCACCCAAAACGTGTCTGAAAACCTTTGCCACGAAACCTGCCGGGCCACAGGGAAAGAACCAGAGTTGAACAGCATGGCCAGATTTCAGTTGCACACTTAGAGGGGTTTTATTAAGTGGAGATGCCCAGATGACTGGGCAATCTGAAGAATGCTGACAGTCCTGAGGATGCCTTGTGCGCTTCCGAGACTGGAGTCTACAGTCACAAAGTGGCTGCGTGACTATATGAGGCAGGTCTGAGACCTGCAGGGTTGTGCCTACTTTTTCCACTTGTGGGCCTCAAACCTGGGTCTTTAGCATTTCTTAAAATGGCAGTAGATAATGTAGGAAGCCAACCGCAACCCACACTGCAAAGCAAGGAAAACAAAAACAACACAATAGTCCCTGCCAATGTGACCTAGGGCAAAATTCCTTCCTGACCCTAGATCTGGCGATTGGTTTAACCCAAGTATGTGAGCCACACCTGCCCACAGGTACTTGAGAAATTTTCCAATACCACTACAAGCATAAGCATGCTTGTCCAGCCTCCTTTTTTTTTTTTTTTTTCAGCCAGGGCAACGCTGGTGCTTTAAAAGTGAAATTAAACTCTACAGGGCAGGTGATAAATCATAGCAGTTGTGAAGACAATTTCTTCCCAGTCCTCAGGCAGACAGCAGAAGCGTGAAGCATGTGACTAACACAAGATAAAAACAGTAAAGAAAATGGCAACTGAGTCACCTTCGAACTCCTTTTCTCCCCTCCCCATCATAACCTTGAGAATAACAACAAATCAACCCCCACATCCCCCAGCCATGTCCTGATACGCTTCACACTTGCAAATACAAAGCAAAGGGATGCAACGAACCTACCTGACAGGGAAAGTAAACCAGCAACCTGGAAAGAACTGAGTGAGCCAGTGCTATGCTAGCTGTCAGCCCTAGTCCTGCACTGCCAGTACAACTTGCTCTGGCAACCCTGTTGCCACTGTCAGTGACCATGGAGGCAGCCCCCTGGCAGCTTCTCCGCTTGTTACGTTGCACAGCCTGCTGATGAAACCCCACACCCTGGTTTGCTCTGCTGAGACATCCAGCCAGTGCCCTCCGAGTTATTCACCAGAAAGTCTCCATCCAGACTTTGTAGATGCCAACTATGAGGTCAATTTTTACCTCCAGACAGGCACAGTTTACACCAGGGCTATGCTACACAGCCAAAGGGGAGACCACAGCTCTTGTGCTACAGGAAAGCCTGGGCAGGGCCCTCTGCTTGCACCGTTTCTTTCAGCCAAATTTCTCATGGTTCTCCTCAGTACCTCAGTGCACCCAGTGTACTACTTGAGATTTGTAAGCAAAAGCAAGTTTAGAAGTCATCAAAAGAGTCTTTAGCACAAATACTCCCAGATAAAACTTCTACCATCCTTTCTAAGGTTGCTGCCCTCAGGACTCCTTGACTATAGTATAGGCTCTGGTGAGCTTTTCTGCCAAACGCATGAGGCAAAATCTTTCTATCCATTCATACTCAGTGTGAGTAACAGCATTGTGTTCATTTCAACTTCACACCCTAGCACAAGCGCGTGAAAAAGCAGCATAACCACATGCAGCTCAAGTTTTGCTCGTCCAGTCAGTTCCTCACTCATGCCAACAGACAGTTCCCACCACAGAGGGCACAGAGTTGAGGTTTTTCTACTTCTGAGTCCTCCTCAGCCTCTGCTCCACCTGCAGCTTTGAACTGATTGCAGATAGGGCCAGATTCTCTTCCCTTCGAAGTTAAGAGCAAAACTACTTTTGTCTTTACTTCTGAACAGGCTCGGTCCCTGTGAAGTCTGTGGGATGTAGGCTCCTAAAATCCCAAGTCACATGTGAAATTGGTACTTCAGCTCCAAGGTATGGTGGTTGATTTTGAAAGTTACTGTCCTCTGTTCCTCAGTTAAGGCTCTCTGACTGTAGGCAGCTCATGGGACAGACAACATGTAGTTCATTTACACTTTTGTTCCTTGTCCTTCTCCTCACCCTGAACTTGCCAAGGACTCATGTAACACCTGGCACAACCATAACGGTGTAGTAATTATTACAGGCACTATACCACCAGCTGTGAACTTGCAATACAGCCATTACAATAAATGATAACAACAACGAGCATGTTAATGTTTTATCGTTCTCTCAGCTTTGCTTACTCTGTGTCTGAAGGCTATGCATAAATAGCAGCCTGCCTGTGCTTTTACCATGTCTGCTCTGTAAATGGAAGATAGATACCTCTTTCCTCTTAAATTAAAATGGGCGTATGGATATTAGCATAAAAACACGCAAAGCAGATAGGCAATCACAGCAGTTTGTGATAACTGGGAGAGTTGTGTTCTGTATTTTAAGCCTGTTGAGCTGTATTGAAAAAGAAAAAAAAAAAAAAAAGAAAACTGGCTGCATATTTGTCTTTAAACTTTTATTCTGACAGCCTAGGATAAGGTCAGGGCTGGGGCTAGGAGCAAGGCTGGGGAAAGAATTATGGTTAAGGATAAACACATCCGGGACTTCAAAAGTGAGGCAAAATGAACACGTGCAGTTCTCTTTAGGTTATCAGGGATCTCTGCTGGTAATCCTGACTATGCAAAAGAGACCAGATGGCCAGCAAGTAGAAATTGGATCGTATTATTAATGAAGCTATAATATTCATATATCTTACAAACCAGGTTGTGCGTTATAGCAACAGTCAGGAAAATCAGAACTTCCTGATCAGTGCAAGGGGGGTTGGGAAGCAGACCCACGCTGACTGTTAGGAGCAGGCTGTGAGGTGTTTGGACTCTGTTCCACCTTGGCCATGGACTTGCTGTCGGAACTCCATTAAGTCCCTCACCCAGGCTTCTGCTTTTCCGCCACCTTTGGTCTGGTCTTATTTAGTCTGAAAGCCTGGGAACAGGCACTGTCTCTCAACATGTGTCTTCTTTAGTGCCTGGCGTGACAGTCTGATTTCACAAGGAGACTCTACATCCTACAGAAAACACAGATGAAAGCTGTACTGAAAGAACATCATTTACACGGTGATTATCTGTAACGCTGTGGTCCAACAGTAAATAAAAGGTGGGCAAAGTCATCTGTCAGGCAGGAAAGGAGATAGACTCTGCCTTGTCTAGAAACAGATGAGCCCCCCTACCCTCTCTTTAGTCCCATTTCCACTGACTGGACAATCAGGATCTGTCACTTCTTCACTTTCAGACACGTGGCTGTGTCAGTTGAGTAAGCCTGGTTTTATACCTTTTTCTCTTGGACTTATTTAGAGTTAAAACCCTAAGATCTGCTATGTCAGGATCTTACTAACCAGCCTCACCAGAGAAGAGTTTTACACCCAGAATACCTAGGACTGCAGCACTCATCTCTAGGGCTTTGTCTTCAGGACCACCTGTGTTCAGTCTCAGCAGAAATACACTCCAGAAGTTCAGGAATGGTTTCTGCATGCTGTGTCAATAGGAATAGTATGGAAAACCAAGGCCAGCTGCCTCTGTAAGAAGCTACCACCAAATATTCCCAAGGAAACTGCTCTGAAGTGAAGCTTCGTACTGCTCTGGGGGACTACAAGCGTCCACGTTCAGTGGTATCGTGGGAGATTCTGGGATTTTCCTGACAATAATGGGGAAAGAGAAATCTTAAAGCCAGTTCTGTGCTAGTTAAATCTATGTGGGATTCCTTAGGATACAGTGGGGTTTCCCATGTCAAAAATTCCCTCAGGTAGATTTCAAAGATCCGTTGCAACAAAGGAAAACACTAATACAGGTCATCATTGCTCCATCCTGTAACGTCAACAATAGCAGCAATGTTGTGCTCTGAAGACATATTCATCAGGGTCAACAGACCCGATTTGGAGCTGACCGTGTTACTCCGTTGAAGCCAGTGGAGTTATTTCTGTCTAAGTGAGAGGAGAAACCAGCCAGTATTTTGTCCTGTGGAGCTGCGGCAGCACTGAGAACACTGCTGTCTCCCCCTTTCTCTGCAGGACTACAGGTAACATTGCAGAGGTGACAGCAGCCATGCTGAAACTAAACCCAAATACTTAGATTTGGCAACAGAGAAAACCAGCATGTCTCAAAGATAATGCCTGTGACGAAATCTTCAGCAACTCAGTCTTTCAAGCCCTGCATGAGTAGCAAGATATCAACTTAGTGCCTTATGCACTGAGATGGTTCTAAGATAATGTCTTCTTAGAAAGAGATCAAATGTGAATCTGTTTCACACGGCTGTGTTTTGCACCAGTGCTTCCAGAGTTCTGAAGCTCTTTCTTCTTTGTTTTGCTCCAGATTGTACAATGATTGTACAATGTCTCACATCAGGTGCTTCTTAGAGGCCCTTTTAACAGAAGCAGGGTATTTGAGGTGTCAAATTGTATCCTGTGGGAGTTGCAGGATTAGGCCATAGAGCAGTTTATGTTATATGTCCTAAAGGACCAATAGAATTTTATGTTTTGTCTGTTCAGTTAGCTATGAAATGATGACCCGCTCCACCAAATTTTGGCTTGAATTAGCAATCATTTGCCTTAATCTTATTCTCCTGGACTGTCACACCCCATGTGATTTATGCTAGGATGGTATACCCATCATCGCCTGATAAAACAAATACAAGGGAACAAGAACAACCTGGCATGAGAGACTAAACATCAAGGATTCGGTATCTGGTCTTTTCAAACATTAGGCCTGAATAATCAGTTGTTTGGCTATGAACTTCACTCTTTGCTTTGCACACAGTTCAAAGCAGGAAAACCACGATCCCTCCACATCACTAAAGGACTGCCCTGGAGCATTCCTCTTTTCCCCTTATGCAGCATGTTAAGCTTCTGGCTTTTGCTCTGCCAGACCAGAGGCTGGTGAGTAGTTATGGCAATTTTTGTGGCCGATGAATTATTCTGTGGAAGAATTCTTGTACTGTTACTATTATTTATTATTTGCTGAGTGCTGGCAACATGCTTCCATCTCGAAGCATGGGGAAACATGGGGAAACTTCTTTATCTGCGATATTCACATGAATATGCCCTCACTTTTGCCTCAAAGTCCAGTGAGTCATCGTTTCTCTGTGAGTTTCTTCATGAAGTGCCCCTACAGGAGCGATGTCTGGATGGAGAGACAGCCCAAGATGGTACGTATGGACTTGATCAAGAACGTTAGTGTCTATCTTCTGGAATGAGTGCTCTCATGTGGGAGAAACTCATCAGACCCACCTCCTCCAGCTGTGCAGAGCAGCCCCAAACAGGAGCCACATTTTGTGCAGTCATGGCTGACTGCCTTCCAGATGGAGCCACTCTGCCCATTTCCAGCCTCACGCCAAGAACAATGGCAATCCCATTGTGCATGTCTCTCAGAGGAGATGCAATGGTCCCAGGGCACTTGGAGACCAACACGAGGGGACAGTGGGAAGTGGAACAGCTCTTACCAGCACAGGCTTCAGATTACGCCTGCTGTAATTTTAGTGTACTGTGCTCAAAACCATGTGTGCCCCATGGACAAGACCAGACGTTATTCATGACAGAGCTCCTTTGATCCTTCTGGACTTGGGAGCGACAGCCTAAAAGCTCTGGGGCAGCTCCCTTTAAACCTAAACTGGAATCCAGTATGAACATGAATAATACAAGCTGCATACTAGCCTCTATTATTTATTTTGATATTGAAGTACATTTATCTTAGCCTTTCCCTAAACATCCTCAGCAGTCTTCCACTGAAGTGGGAAGAGCAGCACAAGGAATACCGCAAATACCAAGGTAGTGTTATCTGTTTTTTCTAAAGCAAACTTGGCAGATTTTGAAAGGACACCCACTGTGGCAAATTCCAGGCTTCAGTAAAACCTTTTGATAATGAAAATATGAAATCTCAGATATTGATAATGGAGGCCAGATTCTGTGTTTTGTTGTGGCCTTTTCAGACTGGGGCAGAAATGGGCCCGCGCAGTTTTGCAGCAGTGGAGTGGCGGGAGAGAAGCTCAGGGATGTGCCCTCCCGTACAGCTCCCGAAACAAAGGGTTCACCAGGGAGGTTCGGAGATGTGATGGGAACACGTAACTTCACCTGGTAAAACAGCTCATGAAGGAGTGGTACAAACTGGCCAGGGAGGCACTAATAATATTTTCTCTATGCACTGCCACCCCACCCAACCCAGAAATTTCCAACTGGACAATACGTGGACATTGTGCTGGATGGAGAATCTGGCCCCCGAACTGCTAATTAAATATTTGAGAAAACTTTCAACTTTCTTAATTCTGCCACTTACTGTCATGGTAGGGATACTTGTAAATACTTCCTCCCTGCTTTTCAGGCAAACGGATGCAAATGCAGCACATTGTCAAAATGGAGACAATTTAGGCAGAAGACTGGGGAAAACCTTCTGATGATGAGATGTATTTGCCTGCTGAGTAGCATCAGTGTATAAAGAGGATGCTGCATTCAAATCATCAAGGACTTCAGTATGTAAAACCCTAGATCCTGCACTGGGACAAATCAGTCCTGCTTGCTCAACTGGAAGTGGACCGTCACGCCGTGTGCCCTAGCCAATTTTTCTATCCCAGAACGCGCTGTGTTGACAGTTCTGAGGAAGAAACCTCTGTCTTTGTTCCCTTTTGTACAAGGGCTATTGTATGCATGCTGAAAGTAGGTTGTGTTTTAGTTGGCCGGAGATAAACCAGTCCCTTTGCATCCATCAGCGTGTTTGTTTTCACCTCTACCTAGCCACGGCTACCATAGCGAATGTTTCTAAACAGCAGATTATCAGAAAGCACGAGGTAAGGTTGCAGCCAGACTGTGGTTTCTTCTCTCTCTCTTTGAGGCAGAGAGCATTTGTAACCACTTTCCTGTCTTCACAGAGCTGCCGATGACTGCATCTTCTTGGAATTTGCTTGCTCGTGCTGGCGCACAGCGGCAGGCAGAACCACCGCAGCCGCCGGGGGCTCGCAGATTGTCTCTTCTCCCGCGGCTAGCTGGGGTCACTCCGGTTTCTGCTTCCAGGGAAGGGGAGCCCAGGGGCGTGTGTGTGATCTAGCTCCAGCTAAACTCACAGCAGATAGCAGAGCCTGAGAAGGGGTGGGAGGAAATGGAAGGGAAGAGGAGATTAACTCCGCTTGACGCCCAGCGAGGCACTGAACCACGCTGCAGCAGCTGATGGGCGGCGGGGCGGGTGTGGGACATTCGGCCCTTACCTCTCCACATCAAAGCTCTTGAGAAACAAACAGTGTCCCCAGAATAAGGGAGGGTAATTCAACAGTGTCACAGTGCCTCTCCTATGGAGAGCGAGCACTTCTAACAAAAGGCAGCTGACCAGGGCAGGGGTGACTGAATGCAGCTTAGGGAAGACGTCTTGGGGTTGAACTTCCTATGAATTCATTGTGTGGCCTCAAAGGTGCATGGCTTCTCGACCTCTTCCCCCGTGGGGGGTGGTCACGGACTCAGATGGAAGCAGCAGCGCGCAGGAGACACGTGGAGAGGCTGGCTCTTGCCATCAGTATCCCGGGTCTGGTCTCAGCTGGGATGAGTCCTTAGCCCCATTGGCAGGAGGGCTTCCCTGTTTCACTCCAGGTGAGCATTTGGCTCACCTCGCTCGGTATCCACTCAGTAAAGCCACATAACCTCTATTTGGAAAAGCATGTCCTGAGGAGTTCCCCCTTTTTGGATGAAATATCTGTCTAGCCTCTAATCTGTCTAACTGTCTCACTAATCTTGCCTTCTGGGATATAGCTCTCTCTATCACTGCTTCCATCTAAAGCTGGTCTAACAGTAGTACTTGGGGTTTTTTTTCTTCCCCCTTTTTTTCCCCCCCCCCCGCCCATGTGCTTGCGCTGGCGCTGCTCCCTGGTGGGAAGCTGCTAGGGGGTGCAGGCTGTTGATGCCCAGAGCAGAAGTTAGCAGGCTGGGCCCCGTGGAACACCTTTTGCAGCTCCTTCTGATCAGGCTCCCCGCATGGGCTCCTCGCAGGCTCTGCAATAACTTGTGCAACCCACAGCCTCTGAAGAGCAGCCGTTTGTGGTAGTTAAATGACTGCTCATTTTTGCCCAGGCCTGCTCAGCCTTTAAAGTGTTTTTGGCTTCTTCAAGTAGTCTCTTTAAACACATGCACCAGGGTGGGCACCAGCCTCCTCTTGCCAATCCATTAGCTGTTTTAGCCTGATGCTTTCAGGGAGGGAGTGTGTGAAATGTGGGTCTCCCTGTCTCTCTGGCTGACAGCAGCCCCTCTCCTGTGCCAGCATCCTTGCCTGAAGAGCTGTATGGGAGTCAGGTCTGAGAACTGGTCCACTGACAGATAAACCTGGGGTTTGTTTTTCAGCCAGATTATTCCCCCCATTCAACTGACCCTGTCACAGATCCCACAGAGCTACGACATGGGCAGTAGGGACAAGCAAACAGCACCAAAGGAAAAAAGGAGAAGGCTACCACTTTTAATGGCTTCCTAGCTAAAAGCCATTCTCTGTCAGCTGCAAACACCATGTGCTTGCTTTCGCCTTCATTCTGAAGACCCTGAGTCCCTAATCCTGCTTCCACTCTCCTCACAGTCCCGTCTGTTCTCTCCCATCCAGCTGCTCTAGACCGTTCACTCTCCCCTGAGTTTGGATCTTCTGCCTCCTCACCTTAGACCTTGGCTTCTGATGTGCAGTTCTTCCCAGTCGTTTCCCAGTGAATTACTCCCTGGTGGTTGAATATTCCCGTGGCTGACACAATTAATTGAAGCTGCACTGGCCAAATTTTCTGCTGTTCTCTACCAAAAACATCCCCAGACTTTTAGGACAAGAGAAAGCTTAGTCCTACTGTACCAAGGTGGAGGACAGTATGAGCAATGCCAAGAAATGAAATGGGACAATAAGATTTTAAAAGAAAACACCAAACCCCAGCATATTGGGCTAAACATGGGTCTACTGCAAAAAGATAGTGTCTGTGTCTCCATCAATATGCACTGATGGCATATATTGCTGATAAGCACAACGGGGAACCAAGATGTGGCCCTAAACAGCACGTGGGAACTTTCAGCTTTCCCATTCTCCAAACATTTTTACAAGTTTGCCGTCTTTGAACAGTCAAGGCCTGATCCAAAGCCCCGCAAAGTCACCAGAAGGAATGCCAATGATTTCAGAGCCTCTTGGATCTTGCTTGCCTGCCCTGGCCCCTGGAGGAGAAGAGGAGGCAGAGTTGTTAGGGGAAAAACAATTCTCATGCTTCAAGAATTTTTTCTGGATTCCTCAGGGCGTGTCAGGCTAGCAGCATGCCAGCAGCTGGAAAGTGCACACTCTGAGTGCTCTCCTTTGCCATAACCTCCCACCGCTAATCGGATGAATAAAGGACCTTCGTTTCATCTGACTTCTTACCCCATAATACTATTGGTGCAAGCCCTGAACACCCCTCTTGAATTCTAAAGTCACTGCATGGGTTTTGCCTAAAGTGCTCTCAGTCTGGGCAAAAATGGTGTCCGTTAGATCAGAACACTGTGATCTCTTTAGAGAAGTACCTTTAAGTCTTGAGAATGAGAATGAGTGAAGGAGGCATGCACTGCACATCCTCTTTGTATTGCATTTCAGTCTTAAGGCTCAGTTCAGAGGGATGGAAATATGTCTGCCTCTTTTAGGGGCAGAATCCAACTTTTGATCATCAAAGACAATCCCCAAGCTTGCCGCTTGCTTGCGCGAGAAGCCTCTTGAGATTTTTGTTAGCATACAAGATCTTCACTAGCACAAGCAGCAAGTAAAAAAAAAGGGAAAAAAAAAATATTTCTAAGAGTTTGAGAACCAGACAGAGAAGAGCAGATTAAATGTAAAAAAATGTGCCAGGTCGAAATGTCAGACAGATACATGTCCTTTGCACATCAAAGACTGCAATACCCTGGAAGGCAACAGCCACCCCAATTCTATTTAACCTCCAGTGGGTAAGGAGAGGAATTCAGGTGTGACTCATGCAGGTGAGTTAAACCACAAACCAAGGGCTGGTCCACACTCAGAGTAAAGTGATTAGTAAAGGCACAAGTGCTGGAGGAGGAGCACACAAAACCTCTCCACAGTCTCCACTGAGTTTTCAGGGGTGGATGCTGGTCCTTTCTGAATTCTGGGATCATTTGTAGCAGTGACAGGAGGTTGTGAGCAGGTAACATCTTCCTGATTGTCCTCTTGACTCCTTGTAAAAGGACTTGCCTCCTCAGGACTGCTCTAATCTATAGCCAGAGCACAGGAGGTATAGCTAAAGGATGCTAAAGGATGCTCAGGACAGATAAACTAAAGGGAGGAATTTCAGTTCAGGAATTTGTAAGCAGATAGCTGATGACGGAGTTAAGTGTAGAGCCTCCTCAGGTCAGACTGAACTCCTCTGCAGTGGCATGTGTGTCTGTGCTGGAGCAGGAGGCACACATGGTCAGTGCTCTCTTGAGGGGATGTTTGGCACCCTCTGCATCTGTGCTTGCTTCGATCCTTCCACACACACCTTCCAGTTGAAGCAAGAGGAGGGAATGGGTGTGTGTGAGACCATATGCCCGTGCTAACATGGGCAGGGGCTAAATCCCACCGGACCACACCACTCATACCAATACCAGCAAGAGCACTGTGAGCAGGAGCAGACAGCGCTGGCTCCACCACGTGTGGGCATGCTGGCGGGCCCACGTACAGCAAGGGTAAAAAAACCTGCGTGTCAAAAAAACCTGCATGTCAAGGGTAAAAAACCCGTGTCAAAACCTGCGTCTACAGCCAGAGAGAAACAGCGAACTAACAGAAACAGGGACTGTGGTGTGCGAGAGTGACCCTCTGCTGGTGTGTGCACGTGTGTGTAATGAGTCGCACATGTGTAGTCTGCCTTGTGTGTCTGTGTGTGTGTGTGCATGAGACATGCCTCAGCCTTCATCATCATTTTGAATGACTTTTTTCTGCTTTTGCCAGCATGGGAAGGCTGCCTCCCACCGCTCACCACACCGTTCTCCCCCCTCTCTTGCTGGCCCAGCGATGCTGCTAACTTTTCAGCTGCATCTATCTAACTGATGCAAATATTTAAAGCTGTTAAATTGATGGGCTGAGTAAATAGGATTAGCTCCGTGTGCCCAAGGGGGGAGCACCACTGCTTGCACAGACTGATAGGAAGACAAGGGGGAAGGCTGATGAAGAGAAGATTGCTTTCAAGCCGACAAGAATATGCTATATGGGAGGTACACAGATAGCTTCCAATCTGCCCGTGATTGGATTAGACATGCTCTTAAATGTGAAGTGCCTATACAAGTCTGAGGCTTAGCTGGTGCCGGGCTGCTGAGAACCTGCCGAGGTGCTCCCCAAGGATTGCGGCCACCCCAGCAGGCCCTGGAGACGTCTGACTGTCAGGGGGCAGAAAGCCCCTGCTGCTGGGCCCTGTCTCCCACCATCCCAGGCAGCAGATCTTTAACCCACTCCCAGTGAAAGCTGAGATCCTTTGCCTCCATCTGTTCACATGAAATGGCTTTACAATTGCCCCTGTAACCTACCAAAGGAAAGCGTGAAGTGATCTCTCACTGCCTGGTGGAAGGAAATCCTCCCTTCATCTCCCGCCTTCTTTTTTTTTTTTTTTTTTCCTTCCAGATGAAGAATTTGAACGTCTTTCATGGTCTGTTTAAAATATAAAGTGGGTTCTTGACACATTTTCTGAAGCCATGCTTGTCTGGGCATTGATTATTGCCACTAAGAGCGATGTGAGCCAAATGCTTTCCTTTTTCCCCAAGTTTTGATAATATCTCCAAGAACTTTGGCTGCTTTTTTATGAAGTCAGTTTCAGAACCAAAACACTAATAAAAAAATGTTACACCTGGCCTGTTATTCAGGATAGCAGTGAACGACATTGGGTGAGACCTTTCTTAGGTTTATAGAAAAAGAACTCAAAATATTTTTCATTGGAGCGGAAAAAAATTTAGCAAAAATACTGTAGTTGGTGAACAGAGGAAAAATGAAATTAATTTTCCAGCTGCAAATCTTTGGCGAAGTGTGTGATTGTGATAACTGGGCTTTATTGCATTATCCTTTTACTTATTTTCTAGTCAGAGAGAAAATATTGGTGAGGAAAACCTTTGTTTAACACCTATTTTGATAGTGGTTAGGCAACACTCTCTGATGTCCATGTGCTCGCTCTTAATTAAACACTGTCCTTGTTTTTGAAACAGATGCTTGCCTTGATATTCTATAAAGATAAAAGTTATACATCTTTATTTTCTTTTTTACTTATTTTTGTTTATTCTGGCTGGAAATAACAATATCTCGCCTACGAAGTCTAAGCTGCAACAACAATTTGGATGAATGGAAATAGCTGAGAAAAATACAGGAAAGGACCATGACCTCTGTAGCCTGTTGCAAAAATTATCCCTGTCTTAGACAGGGAGAAAAAGAAGCAAAGAAGTCATTTGACCTCAAGAACCCAAGAAGCCAGAAGCCAAGTCTAGGTGTTGGTACTGACTCCTAACCTAGTTACTCTCTACTTATCCTAGTTAGCTCTAGTTACTTATCCTGGGTTACAGGCAGGTAAAAACATGAGGCAGGAGTAGAGCAATGCCTTATGGGCACAACAAAAATTGAAGTGCAGCATTTCTCTCTGCAGGAAAGGGCTGGGCTTCCTTATCTTCACTCACAAGCTGACTGCAAAATACATCTTGACTTTAGGGAGACATTTGGGTCAGAATAACATCTAGCTGTGTATACAGGTGGGATATATAACACAGATGTTACATAGAAGTAAATTATATAATAAATAGAATGCAAGAACTTTCAAACACGATGAAGTTTCTTCACCATATCATGGTGAATGCCATCAAATAAGGTACGCAGGAGGGAAAGAAGCCGGCCAGGGTGTCCCCCAGCCTGTGGCAGCTGGGGAGGAGACAGCAGAACCTCTCAGCAGAAGAGACCAAACTTGATCTTGCTGCCCTAAGGATGAAGGGCTCGGACTGGCCCACAGCCAGGTTGCTGCTGACAGTGGCAAGAGATGTGGATGACCGAAGCCCAACCTCCCACCTCAGCAGCAGCTGCTCCTTTGTCTTTTCCCTCGGCAACAGCAGCAGTAGAGGCCATTCTGGCTCTTTCATACCGGCAAAGAAGGCAGCAAGGTTACATCTGTTTTGTGCACACAGCTTGCACATCCCAGCTCTTAGCCCTGTGTAACTGCCTGCTTTGCCTGTGTCTGGGAGTGTCTCGTGGGGCACCGCTGTTTGAAGGTTTGCACATCAGTGTGGTGGGAAAACAAGTCCTGAGACAAGAAAGTACCTTATTTTGGTGACACAAGGGAAACCTCATCTCATTCTTTGTCTCCACAGCTAACAAAGCTTGCCCCAGAAATGAATCCACCGAGTGACAAGTTCACCTTTTGAAATGAGTCAGTGATTCACAAAAAGGAATCGGGAAGGTCGTTCTTCTGAGCCCTCATCCCATACCCCATGTGCAGATCTTTCCACTGGCATCCATCCATATTAGACACCCCGTTTCCCCCCAGCCCAGCCCACACGAACACCTGGACCTCCCTGGGTTCCTGCGCTGGAGCAGAAGGGCAGGGAGCACCAATCCATAAACCAGCCCATGGGCACTTGATTCTTATCACAGACCAGCAGAACTGGGCTCAACTCATCACTTGCTCCTGCTTCATGGTTGTGCACCTAAAAAATGAATCTGACCCAACATTTTTTAAATTTCCCAGATGTTGGCATCTCCTGATAGAATACTTGAGGCCCACTGAAGCTCACTGTGACAGCAGGCTGAATCCAGGTTCCCCATGGTCACTGGTAGACTGATGGTAACGCTGTTGGGAAGGGTGAATCCCAAGCAACTTCTCCACTGATCAGGTCCCTGCTTCTGAGATCATGAATTACCTCCCCATTAGTTCAAGAGCTGTGGTGACACGTTTGGTCATGCTGCTGTTTTCCTGTTAGGCATGGGGGCATCTCAGTGGGCCTGACTGTGTTATCTTGTGATGGAAACTGAATGCAGCCATCTAAGCATTCCTCCTCCTGTCCTGGGAGCTTGTTTATCTGATACCCACTGTCTTTCTTCCTTATGCTTCTGTTCAGGTTATTTCTCAGACACCGCCTTCTTTCTGTTTCTCTGTCAGTCTCCACCATTTAGACACATCAGCTGCATTTACTCCCTTCTAATTCAGCACCTCCAGCCATATGATTGTGGCCAAACTCCCAAACTGCTTACATTGTGTTGTCCTTTGAAGCACATCTGTGCCTCAGGAGAGGCCCCTAGTCAGAACCTGATCACTGAGAGAAGCTTTAGTCTGTCTACCTTCTAGGGAGGAGGCAGACTGGAGCAACACCCCAGCTCACTCAGCTGAGGATCAGCTCTCACCCTCAGGCCCTAGAGCTGTGTCCAGTACCCTTGAACCACTACATACATCAGGCTTTTTCAAAATTTCTGTCCAGCAGGCAATGACACCCTTCACCATTTTCTGGGGAATAATTGGATATTAACATGCACTCTTTACATGAGATGAAATTCCCCTCCTTTTCCACCTTTCTATCAAGTTTAATTTGAACTGATAAGCTAATAGAACTGAGTGAAGAGTACTGATACTTTCTGTACAAACATGTTTCTCAGCACTCCCTGGTCACCATCGCTCTTTGCCAGACCTGTGTGTGGATGTGTGTACCTGGGCATTCCTCTGTGGCCATCCATCACTCCTTCTGATCTGTCTCACTCCACTCAGTCCCACCCCACTGCAACAGATACCTCAGTCTACAGCAGGCAGAGGTGATTTCTGCACAAGAGGACCACTTACCCAAATGACTGCAGTCTTAATTCCTCTTTGCACTTTCTGACACCATCTAACTGATGACTACCTACTTCTTTCTGGAGACTGAAACTACAGAATGCTTTACTAGTTCAAAATCAACCTTCTGACTCCACCCAGCTTCTTCTGTCTGAGCACTGTTTCCATTTCTTTGCTTGAATAGCACCAAAAGGACCCCAGAGGTCCCCCGAGCTTACTCCATTTTTCTTCCTTTTCTGGCCTCATTAAAGCTGTTCTTGATTTTATCACTTCTTCCTGCACTTGTGCACTTGAATGTTATGTAATTAGATCAGATAACCTAGTCAAACAAAGTAAGAGGAAATTAGAGATGGAAAGGCTTCTTTAGATCGATGAGACAAGCCTCATTCCCTTGGGAAGAGGGCAGGAAAGGAACATGCACTCCTAACTCACCCAAGTGATGTGGCGTTCATTTCTCCCTTGAGAGCCAGCTCCAGTTTCAGACCTCACTACTAGGAAGCATTCCCTGATACTTTACCAAACACTTCCACTGCTGAATGTGTTGGCCCACACCTAGTCTTGCTCTTCACTGTTCAAAAGAGTTTCTAAAGGGTCATTTACCCTCTAAAAATACTTGTTCACATCTACCCCCATCATTATTCACCTGAACTTTACATTCCCTAAAGTCAACAATTAAATCCTCACACTGGCTTCAGTGGCCTTTTTCTTGGTTTCTTATCCTTTCCTCCCAAACAGAGGGCTATTATCACATCTTTCTAATGCACCTCTCTCTCTTTCTCAAAGGTACCTATGAAATTTGCTCCAAGAAGAATCGGATTCCCGAATCCACCGTGATGATTGGTCTCTATCGCTACATGACTCCTCATGAAGGAAAAGGACCTTGACTCTTCCCATGGAAAGCTTCCTGCCATGGGGGAACACTTGTGAGACCCCAGGAACTCAGTGCTCCACAACCTACATCATCATGAACACCTGTGAAACTACCTACTTCAGTTGCAAATTATCTTTTTGGAAAGGAAATCAAGATGCGGGTGGGAGGGGAGGGAGGCAGTCAATGGAGTTATTTCCTTAATTTTCCCTCTGGCCGTGGCAGCCCCGGGAGTGGCTCATACTAAACCACACATCACCTGTGCAGTTGGCAGTAATCCCGTGGATTTGCAAAATTCCATCTAGATTTTTTCTTGCTGTTCAAACACCTTCCAGAGCACGTCACTGTGGGCCTTCTTGTCTCTTTTGAGACTATTTAGAGTGATAAGGACAACTCTACACAGAAACAAAACTGCGTTCAACCACATGCAAATGACTGGCAAAGCTACTCTGTCTCTGGAAATGAAGGCAGCTTATGGGTCTACTGAAATCACAGAGCGGAGACAAGTGACACCCAGGACAGATCTGACTTCATGGACATTATTCTGGCTGCTCTGATAAGAAGCCATTCTGGCCATTGGCCTCAAAGAACAGCATGAAATAAAGCTAACATCAGAGAGTGGAGAACAAAGGATTGCTGGATTAATACAAACTCGTAAATTGACTCCTGTCATCTTGCCCCTCGTTACATTTTTGCCTACACATGTGTAATAAGCATAATATTTATCTACCTTATCCCATCACTGTGATGTTTCATTGGACAGTATCTGCACAGTGTTATGCAGCTGCTAACTACTGTATGGTGGAGGTGGGAGGTGGCAAAATGCCATGGAGATCAAAGAGAAGAACAAGTGACCAGACACAGCAGAAATAAACTGGCGTAAGCTAACTGCTGATTCATGCCTGTTGAAAATCTGACTTCAGTGAAACAAAGGTGAACAGTAGCAGAGGAGGGATAAGGGAAAGCTGGACTCCTTCAACAGGAAGAGATGGTCACAGGTGAGCTGAATGTGAAAGAATGAGAATGAACAAGGTGATGACTTACCAGGAAAAGAAATGAACAAGTGGAGAGGAAGAAGAAAAACCTCAAGCTTCAGAAAACTAGCAGGAGATAGCATAGATAGCTTAGAAACAGAAGACACAAGAGGGACGAGGAAATGGTGGAAAGCAATAAACTACAAAAGACAGTTGAAGTTGCTGGTCCTTCAGAGCAGGAATTATTTTGTATTGTCTTCCTATGGTGCCTTATACAGCAGGCTCTCCAATACTACCACAGTCCAAACGAAATAATAAACCATCAACTACAAACATTCAGTAGCTGCATCACCTGGTTATAATCACTGTCAGAATAACAAGGTAATTTATCCTATTTATGCATGTTATTTTTAGCCTTTAACAGCTAACCAGTAGTTGTAGATGCTGAAAAAGATCTTGAATGACTGTTTCGATCTCTGTTAAACATTTATTAAGTAGACACACTAAAGAGCTAATATGCCTTCAGAAATATATAGCTAGAGAAAAAGAGCTAAAATGCCTTCAGAACTTGCATATGACCTAGTTAACAGAAACCAAATTGACTCTTCGATTCAAAGCATATTAGGTGCAATTATGCCTTTAAACTCCTGGACTTGCAATGATGACAGTAACACTGTGTAAATACTGAAATAAGTTTTTACAATATTTACTGAGAAAAAAAAAAAATGCATTCTGGAGAACAATATCACTCTGGAAGTGTTTGATTTCAGTGAGCATTCCAGAGATCATATTTTATTTTCTCCAGTGTTAAACAATTTCGAAGACACTTAGACGAGATGCTGGTGTTATGGGAGGACACACGCAGTCAGAATTCACAAGTTTTTGCTCATTTTTTTTAAAGTCACTTAGCAGCCTAAATCCGACAGAAACCACTAGTGCAATTCTAAGGCAGCTCCCACTTGACTCGTATTAACACTGTCAGAAAAAAAAGAGCAGAGTTCAGACAACATTAAGGATTTTTTGAGATCCTATTCCGCAGGATTCAGGAGAACAGAAGAATGTGACTTACTGAGACACCTATGCCCAGAGATATTTTACATATTAAGAAAAGCTGTAGGGCCAAATTTGCAAAGGTACTTAATGCCATCGGTTTCAATAGGAGTCAAGCATTGCTGCTGCTAAAAATCAGGACTCAAGTTATTCAGACTTTGGGCACTTCACTCAGGCAGTTGCTCTTTAACAGTAAGTCAAATACAACAGCAGAACAAGTTGGATTCTCTTTTTCTTAGGCTTTGAACCACCAAGCGATTGCTCATCATTCACCATTAAGAAGGAATATATACTTATTACTTACAATAGTAATAACCACAGAACATGGTTTTATGGCATCTTCCATTTATAGAGCTGTTTCATTATCCAGCACCAGCACCTGGAGAACGAACATTTTTCACATTTTGTAGCTAAAAAACCTGACACCTAGGAGTATTAAATGACTGCTGTAAGACCCACAGAATACTTAAGACAGGTAGAGATCTCTTGGACACATTCGTTTTCTTATTGCAATCCCCAACAAACATATCCCAAAATTCTTTCCTAAAACTCATCAAGCACCACCTTAATTAAACACCTTAGTCGGACTTTTCTGACCCATGACTCTAGCGTGGCTGAGCCCAAAACTGTAGTTCATATGTATTTATATAGGGCTTGGCTTAAGCACAAAATTAAACGGTTTGCTGAGCTCGGTTTCAGGTTTCCGACCATGTATTTGGGGAGGTTTATCGTTCAAGCAACAGTGCCTCGGCTTTGCTCAGAAATGCAGCTTCCCAGAGGTGACCTCAGGATGTGGCATTGCTCTCCACCAGCCAGATCAGCTGGTTCAAAGACAGGAGTCACGGCAGAGCTTTGTTGAGTCCCCGCTGATGTAGTGACCCTTGGCTTGCTGAGCAGATCCCTGCCAGCTGGCCACCTGAACTGCTCCGGTGCTCTCCTAGCCAGGCACTGCTGCCTCCTGCACCCCAGCCTTCGCATTCCACACTGCTTGCAAGCACGTGAATAATGCATGGCATTCCGCTGGTTGTTCCTCCCCAGCCTCCCCACTTTACTGAACTGAAAGCTTTTGCCGTAGGAGGAAAACCTTGGAGATCCCAGTAGAGGTTCCCTTGGCTGAGTGTTGTTAATAAAGGGACAGAGTGGTATTTCCATTCCTAGCTGGGCCCTGGATTTGTGCAACATAAAGCAACTCACTTAACCTTTCCATACTTATTTTCCCTTTGGGTGAACTGGGAGACATAGTATCTCGCATTAGTATTGGGAATGCTGTGGTGTAATACCAGCTCAGAGCTTCAGACTCCTCTGAAGTTGCCACTGATGCACAAGCTGCTCCCCATACCATGGGCTATGAAAGACTGATGGTTCTCATGAGTAGAGCACCACCTTTCCAGGGCTTCTGGGAAATCATTCTGGTGCAAAAACTGCAAAAACTGAAATCAGAACTTGGCCCATCGAGTTTCCTCTTCCTTCTGAGTTGTTAAACAGCAGTGCTCCAGATTATTCTGTCTTCTTGTCACTGCTGGAGTTGTGATAGTATTTATCTTAAAAAGTAGACATATATACCTATTCTTCATCAGCAATGTAACTCCCATGGTAAAGGTATTGTGCCTAAATGTCTTCAAAATCCTCTGCTTTTCATATGTGCCCCAAGTCCCCTGAAATCTTAACTGTTCAAATTTATGATACACTTGAGTCTCTGGCAAAATAAGGAACCCGTGGCTGCTCACAAGCCTTACTACAACGGAGTATTCCGGTACCTTTCACCGATCTGCCCATCTCCTCCTCCTCTCCTCCTTGCTTGTCTCTCCATGTAAAGCCCCACATTGCATTTGTTTCCTTCTGCCATATCACAGTGGAACCTCCTGTCTATTTTGCCCTCATCCTCCCGGAGTCCCTCAAAACGGATTGCTTTCCAAATTCCACCCTCCTGATAAGTAGTTGATTTCTGAATATTTTCTCCCAGATGTGTGAGAAACTTCTTTTTCACTAACCGTATTTCCAGTTCCTGCTGCACTGTCTGTCCATCCCCACCACTGTGCAGTTGTCTAATCTGCCAAAATTTGACCTTCTTGCTCATATCAGCTAGCAATTACTTGCAGAAGTTTCAGTAGTTCAAGCTGTCCTTCCATAACCATTCTGCACTGTAAGAGGCACCAGCATAACCTTGTCGTACTGCTTATCCCCCACCCCCAAACCTCTTTACAGATAAAACCAATTTTAACAGCAGTCCACCTCCCATCAGAGTCCAGCACACTCTAAGTACTACCCCTCACACAAAAACTTTCAGTTCCATGTATGTATCTGACTGCCCAGCTAGGCTGAATTTAGTTTTCATATCATTTATGATACAGACTTCATTTCAAGGCTCTGCCTCTCTTGTATATTTGTTCGTTAATTATGTGGTCAGGTTTGAACAGGTTTATCTAAAAGGCTGAGGATTTAAAAATTGTACTTTGATTATGAGAGCTTTGTATGATTTTAAAGTTCTCAGTTGGATGAGACTTACTTTGGTATTTGTCAAAGGAGAAGCAAGCCCATATAGAGTTTTCTATAGCTAGCCAAAATGCACAGGGGCTGGTTTTATGGGTAGATGTTCTCACTGGATGAGGCAGTGAGAGAGAGAGAGTATGATAGAGCTCTACAGCATCCTGACCATCCTGGAAGGTCAAAACTCAAAGGTTCTTCAGAAAAGAGCAGCCTGCACCAATTCCTACAAGCAACTCTCAGAGGTCAGTTCTCCCTTTCCAGATGTGAACGCATGTCACACACGGTGGCTCTTTTTCTGACCTGGAAAGTGATGGCATGCCTGAGTACTGGAGGGCAGGGGGTCAAGCCCCTAGTCCAGTGCTGGCCAGCTGGCAGCCCTTGTGCTTCGGGTAACCTGCGGGAAATTTTGTACAGCCCACAGGGACCAGATCTCTGACCCCTTTTCCTTTCCCTAGTTTTCCTGGAGCAGATTGTCTCCATCTCCTCATGGGTCTCTGTCCCAGCTGGGCCCTTGTCTGGTTTGCAATGCTCCAAGCCCATCACAGCGAGTGACTGACACAGAGCACCTTCCGCTTGAGTGCAGAAGGGAGCCAGCAACAATTTACACAGAAGTTGTGACCTGGCCACAGGAGACTGAATGAGCCTGTTTGCTGAGAGCAGGACCACCAGGAATGAACTCCTGCATGCCAAGCGCTCTTGACTCCTGTCCCCATCCCCTCTGCTGTCACAGTCACTCTGCAGGCACCAAGGCTAAGGCACTTGCAGCCCTGCCTTTGCAAAGCCTGCTGTTCAATAAGAGCAGCCCATGATCAGTTTACCATTAACAGGATCTTCATCAGCTTCCCAAAAGTAGCTCTTGGCCCTTGGTCACTCTGCCTAAAGGACTGGTGATTTCACGTGGGGCTCTAAAGGGGTCTTACTACTAACTTACAAGAAATTGAGGCTAGGGCCTTGGGCTGCGACACAGCCACACTAGTTGCTGGTGTCACACCATTTACATGAGCTCTGCTCCTTTCTTCATCAGGCTGCTCTGTGCTTCTCACCTTAAAGGTGTATTTTCATTTTTTTAAAGACCATCCACTTCACACTGCTACCAAGCCTGGTTGAATCTCTACAAAGATGCCTAATATCTGAATAGATTCCCTCCTCCACAGGTTGCTTTGTACCATAAATACAAAGAAATTTCACCCCAAAACAACTGTCCTTGTCCAGGGTGAAGAGGATTACCTTCACTCCCCCTGTGTAGTTCCTAATTACAGCATTTTTCTTGTGCAGGAAACATCCCCGTGATACAAGGATCTACATATATTTTCTGCTTCAAACAACACAATAGATGGTTGTATGGAAACTTGTCTTCAGATTTCTCTCAGCGTGTTTACCACATCATTTGCTGTCTCTTCTTACTTCACTATTCCTCCTGCGTGATTGGTCCTGTCAGATGAGATGTTGCAGGACGTGATTCCAGCCTGCATGTTTCCCAAATGCAGGATGCATCAGCGCTTATCCAGAACATATCCCAACATCTGCAAGAGCATTGGTAGGAATATTGGCTTAAGGTATTTATTACAAACAAATGAAAGTGTCTGTAGGAATGAAATCTGAGTTCATCTGAGACAGACTTCTAAGATATGAATACAGGAACAAGTTACCATGGGATGGATAAATTTGCAGTGCAACTCTTCCTCCGCAGCAAACACACACATGCACGCTTTCTTTACTCACTGAGGAAGAAGCGAAGCTGCATTGCCATCCCGGAGGGTATGCTGGGCTAACAGCCAGGACACAGGTGGTTGCAGCTGGTGCAATGATCCTCTTGGTAAGCGTTTCCATCCCTGCAGAAGCTGTGCCTCCCCTGCTCTGCCCTGGACTAGAGGCACACAGAGGAGGTGTCTGGCTTGCAGAGACCCTGGTAGAGCTCAGCAAGCAGCAAAAGTGCTGGTTCCAGACCCACCACTAGCGGAGGTGGTGCCCTGTGGCCCTTCACTCCCCACACCCCTCAAAAACCACCCTCTGTTGCCTCTAGGCTGGCAAGCAACCTGCACATGTAAGCCTGCTCTCTTACATCCCCTTACAGCTCTAAGGATGATAGATGCCTACCTAAACGTCTGCATCTGCCAGTGCTTGCCAGCTGCTAACTGGCTTTCACGGCCCATTGGTCCTCCTGACACTTGGACAGCCGTGTGTAAGAAAGCGCTGGGATGGAGAAAAATACAGTGGGAGTGCTTCTAAATGCCATTCGCGTTCTGGGAAAATTGGTTTTCTCAGGGAAAAGAATAAAACTGTGACCTAGTGGTTAATGTACATGCAGAGGAGTCAGAAGTCAATTTTTATGTGGTTTGAGCTGGTTCATTCATATCTAATTAAAACAGAAAGAGGAGGGCGGCTCATTTTATGCTCAGTTAATCAAGAGACTGCAGAAGCTACTTATTTTCCTCTGGGGATACTGATAACTGCTGGATTCAGCCCTGTGGAACTAGGTTGGTTAAACTGTTCCTCTCCATTTAAAGTAATTTTATGAGACCCTTAGAGAAAAGACGAAGGCAACAGTACAAAATCCCTGAAGCTTAAGTCCATTTGAAATCTGATTCCAGCCCTGAACCACATCTGATTCCAGCCCTCAAGCCCATCTCTATTTTGTTCCATTATAGATAACTGGTCCTGCACCTACTGGTATATTATATATGAATATTGTGATATTCTGAACTTGGCTAGAGAAGTCCCCGAAAAACTTTTTTTAGAGCAGAAATTAGCTCTGCTCTAAGTGAGGCATTGGACTTCAGAGATGTCTGTCGGCTTAAATGATTCTGTGACTTTCTGATTGTGTGGCCCATATCCTGCCATTCATATATATATTAGATATACCTTTGCAGGAAGGAGCTAGTGAGAAGGAGCTTCAGCCTTTCCAACCCCTTCTGCCCTGTCTCCCCATGCTCGCTGTGCAGCAAAGAAACCATTGAAGACCACTCCTCTGCCTGCCAACTCTGCTAATACAATGTTTGAGGTGTTCCTTTGGCGGTAAGGCTGAAGCAAAAGGGAACAGCTGGGCAGTGGATCCTCCTAACACTCTCAGGGCATCTGCTGTAGAAGAAGAGGGTGCACAACCAGAGCACAGTCCCTCAGAGCACGCAAGCACACTCATTACCTCAGTGATGCTATTCATGATGCTGAAAGCTAACACAGGCTTATGTATTTAGTCAGATGAAAACCATATGTCATATTGTAAGTGAGGATCCTGCGGTGTTTCTACAAACCTTCAAGGATGAATTGTCATCCCAGACAGGTAGCACTATTGACAGAAGCAGAAGTAATCAAGATCCAGCTTGGGGCCTTATAACTACAACCCATATTTTCTTTGAAACTATATAACACAGAACAATAAATGCTTAATTACAGGTAAAACTTTGTCTTTAAAAAGATTAGTAAAAAACTTTATAAGTCCCCAATTTGCCTGTGTTCTTCTAATGATACCAACTGGATTTATAAAGAATATTTTCTTTCCCTATAAAGCTGACCTCACTTGTAAAGGCAATCACATGCAAAGCAGCAGAAGTGATCAGTAGACCAGAGTAAACTGATTAACTGAACTGATGAAAAATGGGCTCTAAATTCCACTATATTTTCTTAAAAGCTGCTCCTCTCAGAGGCATATGCGAACAGCTTAGTATAAGTAGTTATAGAATCACAGGACCTCGTTCTGCTTTCACATCAGAGTAATTCTGAAGTAATTCCATTAAAGTGAGCAGAGTTACACTGATGTGAGATCACAATCAGTTAGAAATGGAAAATTCCTAATAGCTTATCCAGTTCATAACCCTAGGGCTAGCGTACAGTTATTCCTTGCACTAAAACCGCATTTAATTCTTTAAAATATGAATCGTGGAAAATGGTGCTTAGGAGGTGTTTTGGTCATTTTGTGGGGTTTCTTAATTCCTCATCCAATTTCTCCTCTTGGGAAAATCCTTGGTTTTGACTGAAAGCCAAAACCTCAGCTACATTGCCCAGTAAATGAAATATGGAATGAGGTAGATATGCCACATTATGACAGTGTAATTCTGGGTGTCTCATGTGCCCGTTCTGCCCTCCTGGTGGTGGATCACATTAGGCCAGTTATACCTGCAGGTTTTAGAGAAGTTATTTTAGAGACAAAGCAATATGGCAATACTGGACAGCTTGGGGTATCACCTCCAGGGCTCTATGGCAGAACTTCTGGTGTGTTGCGTTAGAATAACATGTTGCACAGCATGTATCCTTTTGTCAAAGACATTTCTGTTTTCCCATGAAACGTCTAAAAATTCTGTTGCATGAAGACATTTCTCACTGAATCCACTCTTCTGTTAGATCTTCTCTGTCTGAAACGCCTCTTCCTGATGAAGAACAGTTTCAGTAGAAACATTTTAACCAGACCTCAGGGTAAAGAGGTTTCAAGCAGAAAATAAGCTCTCTTTTATTTTAGGAATACCTAAATATATCTCTTCGATTGCTTTAAGGCACAAGGGTTTTGCTGAAGTATTTGACACGGGACCATTGCAGGAGGGGATCACCACTTTACTCTCTCCCTGCTTGCTTAGCACCAGAGATGTTTGCTAAGAGCCACTGCTGTAGAGGGACCTGGGGCATCCCATGGTTGGCGTGCACTGCTTCCTGCATCCCAAGGGGGCCATGCCAGCTGCTGCAGAAGAAGCTGCCAATCCCAGGCCCTGACAATGGCACCCTGACTGCAGAAATTAGTTCCTAAATGCTCAGGGCTAATAGACATCAAAGTACCAAGTCACTGTCTTTGACTTTCAAAGCTGCTGGTCACCTTTTGCTCTAGTCTTGTCATTTCCCAGCATTTCATTGCAAGTCTCATGGTGCTTGTGGTTCAGGGAAAAGAGCTGGAGGGAAGAAGTGGGTTTCTGGCCTGTACAGGGAGCTAGAGGTACTCTTGGAATGTAAACACATTGATTCAGAGAAGTCTTCGAGCAGTTGGTGCTTCTGTACATCACTAGGCTGTATGTACATACATCCATGATAGCAAGAATTTCTTGATGCTGTTGGAAAAATACGTGGACATCTGATCCCTCCTACTAGAGTAGCAGGCTTCTAGCCCTTTGGTGCATGGAGAACCCATCTGCTCCCAAATACCAGTTAATCTATATTAGAAGAAATGCACAGTCATCAAACCCATGATGTTCTGGCACAGACTTCTGAGTAGAGTCACAAGGGTAAAAACTACCTACAAGATGAACTTGACGTTGTTATAAAGAGTGATGTTGTTATATAGAGCTTGTTATAAATGATGCAGTTGCCCTGTGACACAAGGAGAGTGAAATCATTTATCCATTCATCCCTTATCCTGTATGCCCATGAACTCCAAAATTATGGGGTCATGTGACTTCTAAGCAAAAATCTCATAATCGGGGATGCTGACCTGGCTTGAATAATAAAAATGTTCTCACAGAGCAAACCACTTAATAGTTTTTGCAACTCATGACACCTGCTTAGATGCTAAACAAGGTTTCACAGATAAGTTTTTTATGAATGAACCATTTGTCTTACACCTTTAAAAGCTGGGGTCTAAAATCAATCTGCTTGTGAAAGTCCTTGCTAAAGCATGAGAGATAAATGTGACAGTAAATCACACAAGCCACTAAGCAGAGTCTGATACCATTTCCCTGTGAACAAAACACAGTAAGAAATCTCACAGCTGCTGTTCCTGCCCTTCAGCAACTTTTAATTTTTATTGATTGACACAACACCTACGTGCTGCATCATCCACAAGAGGCATCAGGTCTGTTTCAGGAAAAACAAATTATTCAGTATTGCCAACAGCTGGCAGAGGCTACCAGGAACTGCTTCTTCATTCATTTGTTTTTCTCAGGCACCTATAAAGAGCTGTCATCACATATCAAACAAAGCAAGTATATCAGGCAGCATGTGTGTTTCAGTGCTAGCATATAAGGCCTCTTCCTCCATCACTGGTGGGTATGTAGTGAGGCATGTCAGCCATGACAAGCAAGCAAAGCGGGTACAAAGTGGGCTCAAGCACAAATATTTCAGAGTTGGTCGCCTTTGAAGATCACTTTTGCTGTGGATAGTAATGGCAACAGGACTTGGAGGAGAATCTGGACCTATTCAGACCAGGCACACCGCCTCGTGAGAAGCTGTGTGTGATAAAGGCTGTCGCCTCTGTGACACTAAGTGATACTTGCACTTCGCTGTGACCTGATGGGGGCAAAACGACTTTGCACGATGAAATAAAGAGCTGCCCTCTGGCATTATTTGCCCTGAAATAAAATGGCCTTCGAAGAGTGTGATGTTCTTTTTACCTGTGCAGATTTCTGATTAATATCTGTGGGAGTACTGTGCAGGCTGCCCAGGATATCCCCGGGACTGTTTGGTTTGAGGAAGAGAAGGCTGAGGGGAGACCTCATCACTCTGTGCAGCTCCCTGAAAGGACGTTGCAGAGAGGTTGGTGCTGGTCTCTTCTCACAGGTGATTAGTGACAGAACAAGAGGGAACGGCTTTAAACTGCAACAGGGGAGGGTCAGACTGGACATTAGGGAAAAATTTTTCGCAGAAAGAGTGGTCAGAGAGTGGAATAGGCTGCCCAGGGAGGGGGTGGAGTCCCCATCCCTGGGTGTGTTTAAGGGTCGTTTGGATGAGATGTTGGGGGATGTGGGGTAGGGGAGAACTTTGTAGAGTCGGGCTGATGGTTGGACTTGATGGTCCCAGGGGTCTTTTCCAACCTGAATGATTCTGTGACTCTGTGATATGTATGAAAAATGCTGCATGAAAAATGTTTTGTCATGTGTGTGTAAGCCATTTTGGCCAGTATTAAAGCCAAAAGGCAACATGAAATACTGCATATCCTTACTAATGCCCTGTGCTGCAGTAGCGAAGAATATAGTGTTTCACTGAAGTAACAGAGGGAGCTGGAGGTGAGTGAAATACATTTCCCACGCTGGAATGTGATCAAGATACTGGGTAAATGCCACTGCTGCTGAGAAAGGACCACAGACATTTCAAAAGCCGTAAGTGGTTAGGAGCTTGGCTTCTCAGTCGTGTCCAGAACTCAGCAGTTTCAGTAGAAGAGCCCCCCTCTGTGTGTGTGCGGGTGCTTGGTTCACTACTGACTCAGAGGGAAGAAAGCTACCCACTGAGTCACCGGCCCCGCTTCCTCCAGCGCTGCCTTCTCTCTGCTGGTTATCCACTCGAGCCCAAACATGCTTAGCATACAAGAGCTAACAGGACTGCAGCCCTGAGAAGGATGGGCGGCACGGAATGAAAGCCTTGTGAGTGCCAGCATGTCAAGGGAACCCACACGAGAGCTGCTGTTCCTGAGGTCTGCTGTGGGATCTGTGGTATGAATACCATGCCCACCTCAAGGAGACACAGCACGCTGTAGATGTTCACCTCGACTCTCCAGGGCCTCCACATACGTGGCCTGCGTGAGGGCTGCATTGAACAGATCGCTGAACCCAAGCTTGTGCCATGCGAGGAAAAGATTCAATTGCCTGAGGAATGCAGCTATCTCCCACCTTTCTCCTCTGGAAATGTCTGAGCCTCCCAGAAAAGATGAGGAAAAGCACAAAACCCGTGCTATATTTGATCCAAACTGTGCTTAGCCTACCTCTTCTCCTTGAAACTTTACTGCACTCATTTGGGGTGGTGAGAAGAGATCTTGCGCTAGAAATAGAAGATCTATATTTAACACATAGCCCTAACATGAAATAGAATCACTGTGCTCCCTCAAAGTTAGGAAGTTTTGCTTGGAAATACATTCCAAGGTTTATCAGATTTCTCTCATCTGCAGCATCCAAGTGAAAAAAACCTCCCAGATATGATGTACTTGCATGCCCAACAGACTGGACCCAGATACATACTTTGGTTTTAAGATTAAATAAATCCTCCACTCACATATACCATGCACATGTTAGTAATTTGCTGTCTTCAAGTACTAACCCTTCACAGCCTGAAGCAGTGACAAGTTCCTTCTCTATTCTCACAGGCCTGTTATCGTTATGCAAGCTTTCATTCTGAAACTCAAACTCACATGAAAAATACCCAGGTTAGTGAATCTGAAACTCAGCCTAAGCCACCCAAATTAAAATGCTGTGTCTCTATGAACTCTTGTTTCTCCTCTTAGGGGCAGACTGCTTATTCTCCCAGCAGCCCAGCTTATCCTGCCATCTATGAAGTTTTTTGCAAGTATGATGGTTTGGCTTCAGCTCCTCAGACTCTCTTCACATGCCTCTGCCTCATATGCTCAAATCTGTATCCTTCCATGTCTGCAAAGAGAGATGGGGGAAAGAAGATTCCTGGATCTTCACAACTCTTTTTTCTGTATTTCTCATTGTATGGCCACAAGAAGTGACCTCAGGTACTGAAGGCTGTGCTTTCTTACCCAGCAGTCCTCAGGCAAGTCACTCCTGCTGCTGCCTGGTGATCTAGACATGACATAGAGTTTCTCGGGCAAGTTCCGAGTGATGGGAGATGAAGAGTAAAGTAGTGTTGAAGCCTGCAGAAGTCCAGTGTCAAAGTGCTTCCAGAAAGGTTTAAAACAGAGTACGGCAGAAGTAGAAGGAGCAAAAGAGTCTGATAGACTGACAACGGGACGGTCTGAAGGCGACATCAGATCTAATGATGAATTGCTTCATGGCTTTGGTCAAACTAGTCAATATTTCTGACTGTATTTTTTTCACACGTAAAATATATATAATATTATTTAATTTTGAGCTCTTGCGGTATTGTGAATAAAAATTGCTTCTCCCTTTTAAAGCCCTATGGAATAGGTGCTATTTAGAGACACAGATGAGAAAGATTGCCAACAGACACTAATATCTAGGGAGAAGACAAAGAAATGAAAGCACAGGTATTAAAGGTGCCAGAAAGAATAAAAAGTGGAACCAGGAAGGTACAAAGATTATTAGAGACATTTAAGTGCTAGACAAAAAAGGAAGGGGGAAAAGATAATTTTTCAAAAAGAGAAATAAAAAGAGCAGCAACAAATATGAACAAAGAGAAAAAGCAGTGAGGGAAAACCTGATTTAAGAAGAAAGATGGAAGTGCTAGTTTTCCTTAGTAGGACTTGTAAGTAAGAACCAGCAGGTAGGCTGCATGTGAGAAGACAACAGAAAATAGAAAAATAAAAGAAGGCAGAAAGCAGATAAGCAGGAAAAAAGTATAAGTTGAACCTAAAATTTTATTTATTTTTAAAAATTATTTTGTCAATAGATGTGGTTTTTCTTCGGGAAACCAATATTTTCTTTGTTAAAAATAGTTTTCAACAAAAATCTTCCATGTTGGTCAGAAAGAAGAACATAAAACCTAAGCTTGGTAACCCAAAACCTTTTGGCATTATACTTAAAACTTCCGTGTTTTCAGGTTTTTTATGAAAACCTGATGTTTCTGTGGAAAAATCATCACTTCCCAGACACCTCTATTTTTAGGCCTGTGTTCTCAATTAGCCTGGTACTCATTTGCAGCAGGGCTCTTTGCAGCACTGCAGCAATATGGTTATACCAAAGGGTTACAAAGGAGCCTGCCTGGGATTAAAAATCCACGCTGGTGACTTTACGGTAGCTTCCAGCCAGCCTTTCTTTTTCTCTCTGCATCTGGGAAAAGAAGCATGGGATGTCAAATCTTCCAGTGAGAACTTCCCATGGCACAAAATCATGATAGGAAAGAAAGTGAGTGATAAAAGCACAATGTACAAGAATAACCTTAGCAAGGCTAAATCCTGAATTGTGCCTTGGATGTGTGATTGATCCCCACATCATCCACAAGTAATCCTTTTGCCTTTGCTGGTACATGTCTGAAACATCAGCTAAACTAACTGCGTTCTGGGAGAGATTCTGTAATGCCTCTGTCAGAACAGACAATCGCAGTGGTAAATGTGAATAAGTCACTTGAGCGTATCTGTTGCTTTCTGCTCACAGAAATTTGTCTTAGTGGCACTGTTCCCATTTACAAGCTTTGTGCTTGAGGCGATGAGAAAAGCTGCCCAGATGATCATGGGAAAGTTTATACATAGAGCAACTCAGCCAGCGAAGCGCTTGGCGTACCAGGCTGCGAGCGCGGTCGCTGCCCATGGACGGGCTCTGACAGCATCCAGCCTCCCAGCAGGTTGGCTCGCTGGGGCCATGGGTCTGCTCCAGCACCCACCCCATGCTGCCAGCTGGACCAAAGCAGCTGTCTGAAGAGGGCACCATGGAAGAAGTTATCTGCCAAGGGACTCTTTAGTGTTTTGTTGGACAGATGTATGCCCCGCTGCCGTGTAGTTGAATATCCAGAGTCCCGGTGGGTCTAGCATCGCTGGCTGCACAGCCTCCTCTTCACTGGGCAGGCTGCAAGCCTCTGGCTGGCACTGCCAGAAAGATCGAAACCTGGTATCAGCAGTTCCTTGCTCTGATGGAAACCTAGAGATGTGCTCCTCCCGGCTTCACCTACCTGGCACAAGCGAGCTCTTGTATTTGTCCTCGTTGGTGTTGCTATGGCCACCGAGTGCAGGTATAAACCTTGCCCAGGGGACATTGTTACAGCAGAGTAGGGCACAGCCCAGGAAAAGGTACTGCTTTACTGACATGATTTATTTTCATGACCCATCCGGGTCTCTGGAGTTTGTCCATTCAGTTGTTTTTGCAGGAAATCTCCTCATGACAGAGCGCTAGTGCATTTAGTAATAATATTTCACATCTATAGTGGGCTCTGTGCATTCCAAGTGCTATACAAACACAAACTCATTCATCTTATCTTTTTATCTCATGACAGTTGCCTGCAGTGCTGAGTTGGTTTGATCCCAGCCTCACAGACCTTTCAACAGTGGAATTGTTACCTGACTAATTATGCGTCTAAATCACCATGAAGGACTGGTAGCTGGGCTCCACTCTGAGTTTTAACCAGCAGCTCCCTTCCCCTCGGTGAGAGGCCTCTAGGTTCTTCTGCTGCTGAAGACAGGAAAAAGACAATCCTGGAGACAATTTTGATTTAGTTTGTTTTCATCATGAGGGTGTTCACTAGGGGAAAAGCTGTTTTCAGAATTACAGATACACTTGCAGTTGATTCATAGGAAATACAGTCAAGCATCTCTGTATTAGTTTTACCCACAGGCAATAGGGAGGTAAGACTAATATAAGGCCAACTTGCCAACTTGTATTGTTCCTAACCTTTCTCCATTTGCTGTCTTCAAATTAATTCATATCTCCCTGGATGAACAATCAATTCTGAGTAACTTACTAGGATTGTGAAAACAGACTAATCAGCAAAGACAGCTATATCTCGGAGTCAAAAACATGTAGAGATTAAAGTGAGAGTTTTTTCTCCAAGCTGAGCTGAGTTAGAGCATGAAAGGAAATCAAAACAAGAGCAGATGTTGTTGTAGAAAGAGGGAGAACGTTAAGCAGAGATTAGGCACCTCTTAGACACGGTCTAAAACCTGTATACTTTCTCTGTGGATGTCTGCAGCCTGGATAAGGCCAAACACGGGAGTGTAAAGACAGTATGGCAAATGGGACACACTGCATAGGTGTGAAAGTGGGTTTATCCACAGCGAAAGCAAACCTGATGAAGCTCAGTTCACCAAAACTGTCAAGAACAGTTAGGCTCCAAAATGTTGCAAATACCAATATGTAATAATTCAGTGCAAAGTCTAAGGCCATACCTTTAGAGAATTTTTATCCTAAAATGGTAGGTCACCGGTTGCAAATACATAATAACATTTTCCATCGCAGGCACTCTTAAGAGGTCCTCCCGCACGCTGCGTGCAGCTCACTCAAGTCAAATGCTGATGAACTCAGACTGGAAGAGCTGCACAAAAGGACCTCAGTGAAGGTATACATGGAACGGCTGCAAAGGATGGGTCAAAAAGGGAAATTATCAAAAAGAAGTGGGTCCTAAAAGTTGGAACCATTTTAAGAGTGATAATTTCCAAAAGCGGAACTGACTTAGCTCTATCAAAGGAAATTAAGACAAATAGAACAAGTGTTCTCACACTAAAAATCCAACAAAAAGTGGCTTAATTAGGTCTTTTAGCCTAGGAAAAATATCTTAGCAGGTATATGACTTTCCTTTTTAAAAAATACAGGAAAGAGAAGAGCTATTTAAGCTAAAGACAATGTTTGTACAGAGTAATGCATATAAGCTACCCTTAGAGAAATGTATGCAGGAAATCAGAAGGAAGGAACCTTCTGAGAAGAAACCATCAGAGGAAGGAAGTTTTAGAGGAGTTTTCAAGAGCAGCAGCAGGAGAAAACTTTCTACCCCATTTAAAAAAAAAAAAAGAAAAAAAAGTTCAATGCATGAAAAGAATTACACTATGTGTTTGCCATGGCATCAGGAAACAGGACTTAGGTATTATACTTCAGACATCATTTCCAGACCTATTTCCCATGTTCCTCCTCCTTCCTTGCCACCCCAGATATTTTCAGGTTAAAAATGTGATATAAAACCTTGTTATTTGACATTAATGCTGACCACTAGCATGACAGATAAGAGTAGGAAAAAAAGCCTCCAAGCTTAAGTTTTCAAAAACTTTCTTCATTTACCCTTAGGAATGAGAAAACACATAGGAAGGATCTCTCACTAGCCATCATCTCTTCCCATCATGTTGGCTGTCTTCAGGACCCTGCTTCGCAGCAACAAAATGAAACAAATCAGCACCACAGGCACTGGTTTTTAATCAACTTCCAAGAATTGTCTTATCAGGATTGAAATTAAGGAAACCACTTTGCATAACGCTGTGTAGCCTGGGACCAGTAACTCTCAAGGCTGCCAGAAGCATCAGCTGTGTAATGCAGATGGGCTTCTAAGCAAGGCTGACACATGCTTTTAGAAAACACATTCGGAGATTTTATTCTGAGAGGTGTTTTACAACCTATTACACCCAGTTTTTGCTACCTCAAGCATCACTGCAAGACTTGGAAAATTATTCAGCAGTAATTTTATATTCAACTAATTCTTAAAAGCTCCTTAAAACTTATCAAGATATTTTTACCATTCACCCAGTGCATCACCATTACTCTGCAGAGGAAAAGCGGAAAAGCCACAGAACTTGGTATTCAAGTATTAGATATTGTGTCCTCTACTGGTTAAGTCCTTGTGACCCAAGGCAAATATATTTTTATGCTGCTATTGTCAGTTCAATGTCTTCTGGTTTTTATTTTGTGTCTTCAACAGCTTGTCTGTAGATCTCTTCTGCTTCCTTTCTCTATCTGAAAAAACTGATCTGTGGAGAGGAATGGCAATAAGAAACACTCAAACTCCAGCACTAACACTGGACTCCCAGCTCCAAAGATTTGTTTGACTTACCTACCAAAAAAAAAAAAAAAAGTTCTTCTGACTTTCACTTAGTAATTGCATGATGGAGAGCAAGAATGGAAGCATGACCTCATGCTCCCAAAAGAGCCATACGTTAGCACCATGCATTGCAGCATTTGGACCCACGTTACCTGGTGCATTTGAAGCAAAGGCTTCAGTTTGCCTTCCACCACGCTCACTTTCTAGATGATATCCTGTTGATGCTTGTCTCTGACCTTACTGTAAAAATCCAGCTGCTGAGTCTCAGTCCCATGGGCGCAGGATCCTCGGCCAGTCTCTGCCGGTCAGGACATTCTCTGGTGACTCTCCCAGCATTACAGTGTTGCATGGAGAACTTTTTCCTACTATTTCTGCCATGTTTCCTGGCTGAATTGTCTAAGAATATTTGTCATGTACCTCTAGCCATAGTGCATTGGAGCTATGAATGGACAAATTTAACCAGCTGGTAAAAATAAAAAATAAAAAAATTCTGAGGACAACAAAAGCTACAGTGACTGATTCAGTACCTCAGACTATTTCTTCCTGAGAAAGGCCCCATCTTTTTGGTCAAATTACTGATTCAAGTCAATCCTAAGTGCAGGAGTTCCCTACCAGGATCATGGCTTCAACATGGTGCTTGAGGAAGCTCGAGGTTTGAAACTCGGTCACCTCTGAAAGGATGATCCAGTGCCCCTAAAACACAAGTGTGACAGTTCCCACGTCCCACCCTCCTGCCAGCATTCAAGGTGACAGTTTTCATATCTCTGAAGAAGGCTGTCCTCACTGCTGCTTGTTTTCAGCCTGAGTGGGGGCTGATCTGTGGGACTCTCCGTCGAGAACACCTATGCAAAACAACTCTCACAGTTTGGCAGAGACAGGTTGGCGACAGCTGAGTTTCCACTGGTAGCCTGAGGCTTGAGCTCTGCCTAGGAGCCTTGAACTTGCAAGTTAACTACTGAAAAGATTCTCCCACTTGCAATGCCCTGCCCAACCTTGCTCCCATGCCCAGGCCTGGAGAAGGAGGCTGGTACCACGGTTCAGCACCATCTGCTCCAGCCCCACCTTCAGCTGCCAACTGTGTTGTGGTGCCCGCGGGGATGTGAAACTGCTGTTTGCGCACAAGGTGTAACTGTTTGACAGCCTAGCCTACTACGTCCTTGTTGCTCCATCTAGTACTGTTATTGCTGTCCCAGCCTTTGATAAGGCGAGGGCCTGAGATAGCTACTGTACTTTCAAGTCTGCCTCCAAATAAGCGGCTACCTTTCATCTTTGTTTTATTGCCAAGGACAGAGACAGACAGGCCAGACCACTGCCTGGCTAATAAGTAATAGAGAACTTTGCCGAGTCCCGCAGTCCTCCTCATCAGGTGTTATATTTTTTTATACATATAGATTTATACATATATATTTTTATATCTATAGCTCCCATGGTGTGAGGAGCAGGCAAGGGCCAGCACATGGTGCATGGAATGGAAATGCATGTCTGCAAAGGGACTCAGCTGTAACTGAGTAACTTGACAGGTAGAACAAACTCTTTCAGCCCTTTGCTCTTTCCAGTCCCCAAATATGACAGCTTAATCATTTTCTAGACGCAAAATGTCACTGAGATAAAGCAAAGTTTATAAAGGAGGACTGGTCACATCACAGAAAAATCTGGTAATATATCAAAGCAAAGAAACTCAAAGTTCAGGAAACATTTGTTTTCCTCAGAGCTTCCCCCTTTCCTCTCTCTCAGCACTCACAAAGCTGGAAATTCAGTCTGAAGGTTCCTTAAACAAATATAGCTCTGTCCTTCACATCACCATACAGCTCACCATCAATGCCACATTTGGTAAACTGTGAAAGTCAAAACCCATTTGCTCTGTTCCAGCTCTTCAAAGGGACATAGGCACTGAAATTTTGCTGAAATAATTGAAATGGGAGTTTCCTGTGATAATTAGCTTATAGATTTTTATGGCTTATAGTATCATCAAACGCATTTAAATTTAGACGTAATTTTCTCCCCACCAAAGTGAGAACATCTTAACGCTTTCAAAGCCACGTTTCAGCTGACAGGAGAAGCACTGCCTCGCCATGAGGGCTGGGGTCACTGCATTTCACCTCCCTTCCAGGGACATCACTTACGACTCCACAGAGGCTCGTCAGCCTCTCTGCTTGGATTCCCATCCTAGTAATCTGGGTTGTGTCATTCAATTTCAACTAGGAAGCCAGGATCAGCTTTTGCCTTCATGTGCATGACACAGTTGAAGTCACCCACATGCCACCATGCCACCACACTAAAATCGCATGGGCAGGAGGAAATTCTGGCCTTCCACATTTCAGTCTGTGCTGTTTGGGGGTTTTTGTTGCCTCTCTAGATATTGTGCTAGGTGATGTGCAAAGAATAAATGACTAGGAGAACGGGCCCAAGAGGAGCAGTTTGTTCTTCCAAGCAATTCATTCCCTTCTTTCAATAATAGTACAACATTTATTATCTACCTTGAGAGGACAACGGTTGTTTTCTGTAAAGTATATAATTATGTGTGTAGACTGTATAGAACTGTCCCTGACCTCTGGCATAATTAGTCATGTGGTTTCTTGTAAGTGCTTCTTGGGTGCTTGGATGAATCACCGAATTTTGAGGTTTGTCATCAGTAAGTTTTGGTAACACATCTTAGCCAGAAGCATGATTATCTGTATTTGTTTGCTTTTTATTTTACATTCCTTTACCAGAAGACCTCTGGGGCTTGGTGGCTTTCTACAGCTGACAGTCTGAATGGTAAGACTGGGCTTACTGGCTGTGTTTATTTGTAATGTCTTAGTGTCCGTAAAAAGCCCCAAGCCTTGTACAAGCTTGCTGAAGGATGCAGTCTCAGCCCTGGGGAAATTTTATTCTCCATCAAGAGCCACAAGGTGTGGAAAAACACACAAGCAAAGCTGTGAGAACAAGGATAAAGTTAACCACATCAGTCATGGCTTTCCAGAAGTATATAGATGCTCAAAGATACATCAGATAGCAATACAAATGTACAATAAAAATGCACAATAAAAATGCACAATACAATGTATTAACTGGGTTGGGTGTTTAACTTCCGTGGAGGATTAGCAGAATTTAAGTGCCTTCTTCCCTTAGTGCCTTCTTCCCTTCATTTTGTATGCCACTGCAGTGTCTAGGCACACATTAAGATACTTGATGGCTTTTATAAACCTACATGCATTTTTTTTATTAATTTTTTAAAGCTGAGCTTTCGCAGAGTTATACTAGAAAAATAATCCCTGATAGAGGTGTTATTGGAGAGGGAGAGAGGATGAGAAACGGATGTAGAAGGAGTGTCGAAGAGAAAATAAAAGTGAGGGGGGAGAAGATAAAAAAAGGAAGAAGAGAGAGGGGCTAAGGTGGGGTTTGCAGTGAGAACAGCTGAGTGTTTTCAGCAGCACAGAGGAGTAGGATAAAGAGACCAAGACCAAAGGCAGCGCAGGAGAAAAAACAAAGAAAATATCCAAGTGAGTCCTGACACTAACAGGCCCATTTTGCTGGCTTTCTGCAGCCCAGGTCTAAAGGAACAGCCATGAGCTTTACAATGATAGCAACAACTACCCCTACCTGCAATAAAAGCAAAGCCAGCAGGTTGCACTGTAGAGATAAATGCACTTTCTTGCAGCTCCAAACCTGATCCTACCTGCCGTGACCCCTTTCATTTCTTTTCTCCAAGGACTGTAACATTTCACACCGTGTCAGACTGATACGGATCGTATTTGCTGTATAAACATCAGTGGTTGTGGGCACAGAGCTCAGAAACAGAGAATCTCCTTGGATCCAAATACCACAGGTCTGTACCCCAGAGTTGCACCGTTACCTCAAAGACGTGAATGACACCATCTTTCCCAAGCAGAAGCCTTGAGCTTGCTGTCTTGGAGAGGACGTTTGGGATGGGGGAAGGGGGACTGCAGTGTGGGAAGTGAAGAAAAAGGAAGGGAAAACCCAGCTATTGCAAGCAGGCACTCACAGAAGACCTTGCCTGTAACGAGGTTGTTAGGCCATGCTATTTGAAGCCTGTAACTCCACAAGTGGCTGGCTCACCCCCCAGCAGGCTCGGTCAAGGTGTTGGAGCTGGGACTGACAGATGGGAAACGGCAGAGGTGAACCGTCGGCTCTGTGTGCAAGGATCTTAGGCACGCATGCCTGAGGTATGGAAATTCTTTGCTTAGCACGTGTTCATGCTGGAAAACATGTTACAATATGTATTTGGCCTCGGTGATGATGAAAGAAGAATGGATACCACCACTTCGTGCATAACCAGACACCTCACTGCCCTCTAGAACTCCCTGACAGGAGGGTGCAGAGAGCTGGGGATGAGTCTCTTTAACCAAGGAACAAGCGATAGGACAAGAGGGAATGGCCTCAAGCTGCGCCAGGAAAGGTTTAAACTGGATATTAGGAAGCATTTCTTTGCAGAAGGGGCTGTTGGGCGTTGGATTGGGCTGCCCAGGGCAGGGGGGGAGTCCCCATCCCTGGAGGGGTTGAAGAGTCGGGTTGACCCAGCGCTGAGGGATCTGGTGGAGTTGGGAACAGTCAGGGGGAGGTTCATGGTTGGACTGGAGGAGCTTCAAGGTCTTTTCCAACCTTGGTGATTCTGCAGTTCTGTGAAGTAGAGATGCATGCCCACAGACCGGTGGGCTTTGCAGGCTGCTCCCTCTGCAAGGGCTTGCCAGGTAGTGCAGCCAGGCAGTGGAACACGACCATGCAGTTTCAGCTGAAGTCCAGCTGCCACTTGAAGGTTTTCATCCAGGTGACTTCATGTGTAGCCAGGATTTGTTATTTCATTGGGTTTTGGGGTTTTTTTGGTGTTGATTGTTGGGGTTTTTTTGTTTTGTTTTGTTTTGGGTTTTTTTATCTCTAACATTCTGTTTTAAATGAGACTGAGCTCAGACAGAGAGGACCACTTGGTGACACAGAGAAATGAAAAATTCCCCCTTGGGAAAGGAGAAGAAAATTTCATCTGCAGAGCCAAATTGTAAAAAGCCATGTTTTTACTCCAAACATGTGCCTAGATTGGATGGTCTGGAGCATCCTGGAAACCAGGAACATCGAGCATAGCAAGAGACAAGAACAAGTGCTGGTTGGAGAGTAAGTCTCCCCACATCGAGCACTGGGGAGACAACTAAAGTGCAGACAATGCTTAAAAACACCTGCACTATTCTTTCTGGTGCTTTGACAACAGAAATTGAGAAGCTAGACAGCTACATTGCTGTGGTCATTGTTCCTTGCTTAAAATTGACCAAGTTGGGGCAAGTAGCAAGATGTCAGAGACTGACACACTGTGATTTTGGCTTTGAAATTTCTGTAAAAATGTGAATATGCTTGATTTGAAGAAGTCCTGATTACAAAGTATGTATTACAGCCACAGAGGCAGTCCCATCCTTTAAAATCCTAGTTTGAATCTATCAAAATTGCTCTCCACTCAGTTTATTCTGAATAGAGCCTTAACCACACGCAGGACTTGGTCATCCAGCCACTGACTTTCACCTCTTTATGCTTTCTTAATCTCCTATAACTCACTGCTAACCATATCGTTTTGCCCTTTTTTTCTTTTCTTTTTTTTTTTTTTTTAAGTATGTGTGGGTGCATATTAGCTGTTAAAAAGCATTTACATACCTTAGCTGCACTCAGCCAGGAAACAGCCACAGAACCCAACCCAATAAATCATAACAAAGGGAAAACAAAGAGGAGGCAACAGGGAGGTGTGGAGCTGGGGCAGTGGGGCACTCACAGTGCCTTTGGAGCACCAGGAGCTGCTGCCAGAGCTGCCCTTGCGCCGCTCAGGATCCAGGAGGATATTTCCTCCAGCAAGGACAGTTGCCACAGCCCTACTTGAGCATGACAGTTTCAGCCCAAAGGAAGGGGAGATAAGTATTTCCAGCAGTTTCCTTTTTTCCAAACTCTGCTCCACTTCTGCTCCCATGTGGTTTCTGTTATCTGGCCAGATCTCATCAGTAGTTTCTTCTGGACCCATAAAAAATAGGCACATAGAAAGAAAATACTCACCTGACAGAAGGACTGGGCTCTTTTCAGAAAAAAAAGATAAGAGGAAGAAAGAAACTGCCTTTTTGGAACATGCTTGCCTCCAGCTCCCCTTTCTCCACCACTTCGTAGGAGAGCACACCTGGTTTCAGCGAAGGCAGGTTGTTTCAGGGTCTCCCTTATCACAACTCCACTAACGAAAGCACTGTTGAAAAAAAAAGTGTGCCAAAGGCTAGAGAATAACTGGGGTAAGCACAGCCACAGGCTCACAGATTTGCCACCATAGGGTGACATGGCTTTCCACAGAAAAAAACATGGAGATATTTTTATTCAGGGACAAACAGAAAAGGTCTTGGGTGGTTTGAAAGCTTTTCTGTTTCTCCAGTGGTATCAGGAATTCTAGCAGAAGAGGCTGTCATCTTATACCCCTTGCTTCCCCTGTTGATGTTGGTGGTCATAACGGTACCTCTGCTAGCTTAGCAATACCAACAGTCTTTTCTTCCTGCACACCAGGGCAGTGGTCTTGGTGAGGTCTCCCAAGTGCCACTTACCAGTCACCCTTCCTGAAAAGTGTCAGAGTGCTTCAGCCTGTTGGTCTGTGCCAGAAAGTAAAGCACAAGCCCGTCAGCAGAACAAAACAAAATATCCTCTGCTTCCACGTTGAAAATAATACAACAAAAAAAACCCTCAAACCCAGAAACTGGGCCCTCACCTTAAATTAAATAAATCTTTATGATCTTAAAAGAAGTGTATTTTATAGTGGTCTTTCTGCAGATTTTGCCTACCCTGTGAGGTTTGATGGTGACCAAAGCCTTAAACTTTGGCTTGGATTTTAAAAACATTCTAGGGCTTGGGCTGTTCTTCAGTGATGCAACAAATCCAGCTCTGGGGCTTCTGGAAAAAACTCCAAAAGAAATGAGGCACAAAGCTGTGATCTTATACAAAACTCACTCTGCTAATTCGCTTTTGCCAAGAAAACCCGATAGTTAGCATTCTAGGGACAGTCTTTGTGCTGGACTAGGGCAGGCCTGGATGATGTTTGGCATAACAGCAATGACGTCGGCATATAACATACTCCATCTCCTTTGGTAGAAAAGGCACTAGACATCCATGCCCAGTTGGGATCTCGCAAGGAGGGTGAGTGAGCAGGGAGTGGTCATGTTCAATATTAATGATGGTGCATTGTTGTGATGGGTAATTAGAGGCAGAGCTATGGTCCCTGTGGTCTGCTGTTGCATGAAGGTTTTCCCAGTTAGCAAAACCAACATGAGGCAGTTTGACCCTTAGCGTTTCCGCGCATGGCCCAGTCAACCTTTCCCCTCCCTGTGCTGCAGGTCACCACATCAATTCTGCCAGTACAGCATTCAGCAGAGACTGAAACAAGGTACATGGAGAAGAGCACCGCTGACAGAAAAGGTCATTTACTCATGCGTTCCTATATAACTGAAACCACTAAATTTAAAAATACATATGACAACGTTTATTTTTAATTTTAAAAAATCAGACCTACAGCATTTCAGGACACTATACAGGGGAGGGTAGTTGCTGTCATGTCTTGCTCCTCCTTCTCTCCTCACATTGCCCAGACACGTGATCTCCCAGCTTTGTGCTCCAGCATTTACTGCTTTCACTTCTGTGAGCCACCTGACCAACTCAACAGAAAGCTAACCAACTGGGCTAGTCAACTGAGCGAGCCGTCCACTGCCCTAGCACATCCCAGCAGCTCAGAGAAGCATACAGATGAGCAGTCCCTCCCCAGGATCTTGGGGAGCTGTGCCTTTAGTGCACTGACTTCAGCCAAGCCAGACTGAGGGTTGAGCTGTTCACTGTTCCCCGCAGCCCACCTATTCCCATTCCTCCCACTCGTGTTCAATGTAGCCATCAACCCACCATATAAAAAGTCATTTTGGTTCCCTGGTGTGAAGGAACTGCATTCTCTGCTGTTGCCAAATGGTTTTTCGGTCAGATAAGCTACTGGAAGTGACTCATGCAGTGGCCACGCGACAGCTACTTTCGGTGCAAGGGGAGCAGAGGCAGCACATACCTGAAGAAGAGCAACTTCCCTTAAAAGGCACAGCTCCCGTTCAGCCCACTCAACCTAATTTAAGAGCTGCTCTAGTCCCTGGCTCATTCCTACCCATAGTTACACATTTTTGTCCTGTTGTTTGTGCCAGCACTGATGCTCATCCCATACAGAACCGTTCCAGTTTGCTAAACTGAAAGAAAATTATTTGATTACTTGTTTGAAGGGGTTTGCTGCAGGTTTAGCAGGCTGGACTAGCTTACTTGAAGGATTATGAAAGGGGAGTGAAGAGGGGCAGAGCAGCCCTGGTTCAGGTCAGCTGCAGTAACTGAGGCAGCTCAGCGACAACCTGAGCCCGCAGGAAGTCCAAAATGAGCAATAACACTCAGGATTTACCCTCTTCGTGTCACAGGGGATGTCAGCTCTGAAACTGCACTGTGGTAATACAGATAAGCTCTCTGGCTGCTGGTAGTTTTATTAGAAACATCCATCTAATAGGATAATCCCTAACTCAAACAGCTCTCCCCAGGGTCAGAAGCCACAACTATGCTCAGCCCATACAGAAAAACCTCAGGTTTTCTCCACAACAGCTTCCTGTAAATGTCACACATTTGTCAATTCAAAAATCTGCTGGATATTGGAAACAGAGAACGTGGAGACAGTATGAAATTGAATATAATTTGAAACAAATAACACAGGGACTACCACCAAGCGTACTATTGAGTTTATATACAACCAAGTGAAACCCACTGGACTTTTTCTATTTAAATGAAGTTGACGCTTAATTTTGAGACTGCAGCCACCGGTGCTACACATCTTAGGAATGTGGGAAGAGACTTTGGCTCCATCTTGGCATATATCACATGTGATCTTACTGAAAACCTGAATTCCAGCACAGAAATGGGCCAAATTAAATACTAAAGGAAAATGACAAATAACTTAGGCTCAAATATTTCTTAAGAGCAACCAGAGAAAGTGATGGACAGATAGCCAATGAACAAAACGTCCTCCTGAAATGCTGTGAGTTTTCAAATGAGAGTCTTTCGCAGCAGCATTAGAAATAAAGCAGAAGCAAGTTGGAAACAACAAGTGACGTTGTCCCTCCTGTTTTATTTTCACTGAGCAAAAGTGCAGAGAGTAAACAAAAAGTGCAGAGAGAGAATGCAAACGTTAGTTCAAAATGCTTTTAGCTTTAAATTATCAGCAGCACATTGGCCAGAAATTTTCACTCCATATGTGTGTCTCTGATCGAGAGAAGCTTTTTTTTTTTTTTAGTGGATCAAAACTCTGTCTCTATTTGCATCATTGCTTTGTGCATTATTCCAACACTTTGCTTAGCATGTGTTTGCCTTTTTAACAAGCCAGGGCAGCCAGGGCAATGCACTCCTCTGTAGCATTAAAAAAGAAAACCACTCCAGAAATGCATGGCAGGGATGAGTAAGCAAGCCTTCCTGGTTGTTGATCTGTGATATACTCAGCAATTCCAGCAGAGGAAATATTTATCTTAGAAGGGTGCGTAGCTTCCGCTAGGTTTTCACTCCAGCACTAAAACCCGGTGCTGAAAGCTTTAACGATCAGATGATGTTCGTTCCCCTTCGAGTCACAGGAGTGACTTTTGTTGTGTGCTTTACCTGCTTAAGCAAACATCGAGTGCTATTTGGTGTATTTCAGGGGCCGAGCAGGAAATTTCTCGCAACGTGCAGTGACAGCGCAAAATGTTCTCCTCCCTTCCAAGTTAGCAACATGGATAAATAGCAGAGCAGATTGGCTGGGTCACAGGTAGGTGACCTCCCCTCCTCCAATAAAAATCTGCCTTCCTAGGCTGGGTCGCTGGAATCCTAACAGTGCTGTTAGGCCAAGAGCAGAGATCCTCATGCCTGTGGTATTTGCTCAGAGGGCATGACCACTTTGGGCAAGTCTTTCATGTGAGTCAGCTTTAGCTGATCCATGGGAAAATTCCTTTGTGTTGTCAGGCAGGGTTTGCTCACAGTTTCAAAAGATAATCCAACTGAAAGGAAAATGCATCTAAATTTTAGCATATTTTGGTCAGTTCTTCAATTAAACCCGGTGTAAAGTAAAGGATGATCAGTTTCTTCGCAGGTCAATTTTAATATGGAGAGTTCTCAATAAGGAACCTGAACTTTCTGAAATACACTGCCCTCTCGATGGATTCTACGTCATCACTGACCACACCAAATGTCATATATGCAAATACCATCAAAACTGATTCAGTATAAAAGTATAAATTCTGACCATGATGCCTGAAGAAAGTAAATTAAAGAGTTAATCCTGCAAATATTTACTCATTTGGCTACCCTGTGTCCTGTCAGATTCTTCAGTTGTCAAAGAAGAGGCAGCAGAGTCAGGGCAAAATCAGGGCTGAGTACCTTTCGCTGCCCTTCCATGTTCTTGTGTGACGAGCATCCAGAAGACTCCACTCCCTCATCGCTGTGGAAGAGCTGTTCATTCAGAACTGGCTGGGGGCACTGGAAATCCTTGTGTCATTTTATTACCCAGTCAATGGCTACGACAGTCAGGTCTCCATCGATTGAATTCCCTGCTGATAACGTGCAGCATGAGTAAAAATGGCAGAATACAGACTCACCTTCTTCTTGCAGAGCCTGCAGTAATACACGCCTTGCCCATCCTTGGGGTCCTAGGCACTGCTGCCACCTAAAAAAATAATGGTCACTGTATGGTGGTAAACGTGTGCTGGGATTTCAGAGCCATTCTGCACTGTATCTGCAGCCTGGCTGAATTCTCTTCTAGTGCAGTTATTGTGTCCCTAAAAAACTCCTATTCATTTTCCATGATGCCTCACCTAAAGACAAGGTCAGGGACTAGAAGGGTTTCATATGTGGGTCAGCAGAGAAATCCCGTTCTTCTGACACAAAGAAGTTGAGGACATCTGCAGAGACTGAAATGTTGGCAGACTGGGTGCATGGACATGGTAGTTTAGTCCCAGACCCTTGGCAGGTATGAACTATTGTAGCCTGTTGACTTCAGTGGATGTTCTGCTGTGCTGTTCCATGCCAGCTGAGAAGGGCAATATAATGTATTGTAATCACTCAGCCATCAGTCATGTCAAGAAATAAGTTGCTAATCACACTTTTTTTTTTTTTTTTCCAGTGTAAGTTGCCAGTCCTTTTTTTATGAAGATAACCTTCAAAATGCCTTCGAACTCACTACCACCTAAAGTCTGTCAAGGTGAGCGTTCTTACAGAAATTAGATTAGTCACAGCTCCTCTTACGCCTTCTCACAGCAGGCTCTGAATCTTCAGAAGGTCAAAAAACACGAGATCCACAGCCTGAATCACAGTCAAACCCCCGCATCCTCACGAAGTGAAGGTGGTTCAGGGATCTGGGCGCTGATCTGAAGATGCATTGCTCTGTTACTGGACCTCAACCATGTCATTGGACAAGATGCTTCAGGCTGATGTGTGGAAGAAGTTAGCACAGCTCAACAAGTTGCTGGACATCCACTGAGCATTAAGGAAAAGCATGCTGTCTTAAACATCCTCCATAGGAACTGCAACATTTCACCTTGTGCTTGCAGGGAGCTCTTCCTGATGTGGTAAGTCACGGGTAAGGTGAACCCTGTGGGAAGATTTCTGATGGTCTGCAAGTGCAGAGAGAGTGGAAATCCCACTAGATGTCCCTCTGCCCCTTTATGCACTTGCATAGCCTTAACATTATGAACTGTTGCAGCAGTGTTCAGGTGCTGGACCTGTAAAATGGGATCAGTAGGTACTCCCCTGTTACAGGGAGCTTAAGGAAGGACCATCACATAAAAAGCTAGGAGATGCTTGGATAGTGCAGTAATGACAATTCATAAAGATCTCCTCCACATGCCTGATGTCTGATAGTTACCATTGCACATAACTTCAAATTACTAGATTCTGCCACACTTGTTTCTCATAAAAGTCTCCCTGCAGTTTCTCTTGTCTGATACCAGCAGTACTATTTGCAAAGAAGCAGGAACAGCCTCTGGTCCTCTGGTGCTGTAAAGGATGTCCTGATGGGCACTGGAACTTTCCGTGTGACCAAATACAATATTTAGTATCCAGCCCTTCTGGAGATACATGCTGACTATAAAGACTTCAGTGTCTGCTAACATTTTCACTGTTTAAGAAAGATTTTATGAAAATGGATTTCAACTTCTAGGCTGTTTATGAAGAATTTCTTGTGGCTACTATCTGCATACTTTTTGTTCCCACAGATGTTTGCAAAGACTTTGTGTGTGTGTGTGTGTGTGTGTTACTGGCTACAACATGAAGAAGATGAAAAATAAATACAGTGAGAAATTCAGGACACAACATTCTTCAACACAAGGTGCTGGAAAATCATTTGGAGGTAGTGTGTCATATGTACGGAGGTTTCTAGAGGTTCTCTCTATAAACTGTTGAAAGTCTTTGCCTTACAAAGACTCCTATACAACCAGTCTGAAGTGCCACATGCTCAGACCCTTCCAGTCACGTGAGGCTCCTCTGAGGCCAGCCAGGCTATCATTTCGGTACCATGTCCCATCCACTCCAATTTTAGATGACTGAGTCAGTCCCAAAGTGTGTAGTCGTCTAAACCCCATTGAAAACATTGACAATTAGACACTTAACCACACCACAGAACTGGGGTTTTAGATAGTTTATCAGGTGGAAGAGGGCACAACATTCACAGACACAGACACAAAGAGTAAATGACAAATTGACAGCTGATTTCAGTGTTATCCTAGAATTGGGATCAAAGTGATCCGTTGCACAACGAATTAATTTGTGAACCAGCAGGGGCAAAACCCAGAAACAAATAAATGATTGCTGAATCAGATACAGCTGTAGAACCAACATTAGATTCTCATGCATGAGAGTCATGGGACAGTCTCATGTGGGATTCAGACTCAAAATTCTTTTTCATAGCATTTTTCTGAGATGCAGTTGGAGTAAGAGGGGTCTCTGGAAGCTGTCAAGAAGTCCTACCACCATTCATCAAAAAATGAGAAATGATAAGCCAGAGAGCATTTGCCTTGTACCTCAGAAACTAAGCTCTGTTCTTCTAAGACAGCATCCCCACCATGGACCATCTCAGTAGGGATTACCATGTATTTCAAGACCCAGTGTTCTGGGATCAAATGCTGATCTATACAGCTTTAAACTTTTGGTCTTCCACTGCTTTTGTCCTCCTTTGGCAGTCATCCTTGGCCATCGTATATAGCAAGCTCTCTGAATATTGTCCATCAGTCATCCAAGCCATGTTCTGTAACTGAGGGAAGAAGCCTACATCAAAATTTCCTCCCTTCACTGCTAGAGTTCAGCACCCAAAGATTTGCTATCTTTGGCTCTCCTGGAAGTGAATGTAGGCTTTGTCTAAAGACAGAGGAATTAGAGGGTTAGAGGACATATGATTAAATAACTAGTTATCTAACTGTCTTGTGTTCTGAAAGTCAATTTTTTTAAAGAAAGAAAACGTGTGGTCATATAGTCATAGGCTGTATTGTAACAGGGCTGGGGTGAGAAGGGAACAGAGTTAGACTTAGATTTGTAGCCTTGACTCTGATGTTTCCATCTTTTGAATGTGAGGCACTCTTTAGGCAAGGTGCTTTCTGTGATAATTATTATTCACTTACTTAATTTCTTATTTAAGAGACCCATCTCTTTCTGGTGAGTTTACGTTACCTATCAAACTTCCGATGACTTGAAAATTATTTGGAAGAGACCTTAGTGTCATTATGAAAGCACAATATCTTACCTACTGCAAACAGGGCTGTATTAGATGTACTATTCATCTGTTCCATCTTTGATACACATCATAATTTCTGCAAGTGTTTTTTTTCAGGTTTACAAACTATTAGTACCACACTTTCCCCAGTCAGTAACCCAACCACCCTCACAAGCTTATTAAGTGTAATTAAATCTAAAGGGTGTTTACAGATATGTGCTTACTAGTATTTCTGATACCAGGGCTAAGAATAATTTGCATATGAGATAGGATCCAGTTTTCAAGTTTGGGCCTATATAGCACATGACTTTGGCCTTTAGTTTTGAAAGCAGGGCTTGCTTTCTGGAGTACTGGGATTAATTTGACAGAGACTGGGGCGTTTGCTTGAAAGTAAAAAAGGCACCTGTCTGCCAATATCCAGCTTCTTTTTGAGACAGTTTGTACTAGAGTACTGCCCAAAGTCCTCACTAAAAGGCAGAGCCTTGGCTTCTGGACCCAAATGAAAATGAGACCTGGGAGGCAGGGCAGGTAGCTGGCAGGGCATGGAGTCAGAGGGTGGGGAAAAAGGCACCATCCCATCACCTCTGAAGGAGGGAGGGAAAGAAACAATGGGATAGGGGCTCTCTGTTGTGGGGACCCACTATGGAAGGGCTGTAGCCAAAGTTCTGAGCCTGCCACTCAGTTTTTGGCATAGCCTTCTCTTCCTCAAAAACTCCACAGAAGAGCTGTATCAAGTCATCAAAGTACATGCTTACAGATCACTGTGCCTTCTGCAAGGTACCCAGCCTCACAAAGGTGTACCTGCAATAGTCAAAAAAAGTGGCCCATTCACCTGAGTAGAAGGATATAGAGCAGAAAACTCTACTCCAGCAAGCTTCTGGCACTAATAAAGAGCTTTCTGAAAGTCTGGAGAGCGTTTTCTTCCCCCCTTGCTTTTCACTTAGATCACAGCTTGGGCTTTTCTAGCAATGGCTGGGAGCCAAATTCCCTAAAACTGCTAGAAAGGCAGTTCTCATACTATTTACAGCATAACCGGAAGCCAGAATTAGCAGATATCTCATGAGTAAGCTCATTCTCATGAGATTTCTGGTCCAACTTTGCACGCTGGAGAAGATAGAAGTGTTATGGCAGGACCATGTTAAGCTCCGTACAAATACTACATGCCTAGACCAGTGTATTGCTTTAAACTGGAATAGATAATAAAAGGTGTGCCTGCACCCAAGAAACAGAAGTGAGGGAGTTCCCTAACAACTGGGTTATCTCATGTTCTGGCGGGGATACCCTTTCAAAGCCACTTGGCTATGTACTACATAGAGATGGGGCCAGAAAGCAATGTGTTTACTGAGTACTTTTGGTGGGGCTGTCCTTTTGCAGGGGATAGGAGATGTGGTTTTGATTTCTCCCACTTTTTCCCGAACAGACCTCTTCCTTTCTCGATATGAATATTTAATTATTGGCCTGTGAGGAACAAAGAGGACACATCCCACAAAGATCAGTCCATCGGGCTTCTCCCGCGTGCCAGCTTTTCTGAGGATCCCTCTGGTTTAGACTCAGAGGTGAGACAAATTGGGGTGAAAAGGTGACCCCACAAAGCAGAAGAGGCATGATGACAGCTTCAGGATATGGGAGTTTGCTGCATTCCCCCTGTTACAAAAACTTCAGCGCCAAAGGAATTTCAGACAAGCAATGCACCTGGAGAGCTAAGGTGCAATAAGAATGAGTATTTGAGTCTCAGGGTGCCCAGCCCTGGACTTGAGGACCACACGAATACATTTTATGGCTTTGGACCAATGTGTGCTTTCTTTTTCCAGTTTCTGGATTTGCAGATCAGTGTCTGAGTTTTGTCCCAATTTATTTTCAGGTAGCAAATTGAATACCACACAATTTTTCTAGGTGAATTCCCAACCTAAATTATTGCTTTCTTTAATTTGAAAACACAAGATAAATTTAAATCCATAAGAGCTTTTTCTTGCTAAATAGATACTTATTTCATGATTCACCAACACTTAAGGTTCTCATGTCAAACTTTAAAGTAATTTGAAATGATGACTTATGAACTAGAATGGTATGGAAAAGTCAAGAGACAGAGAGAACTTCACAGGCCTTCCTCAGCAGCAACAGCAACAGGATTTCCATTTATTTGTGTGTTAAACCTAACTGTTAAACTGTTTTCAATGAAGAGGGCTTTTTTGTTGCTGTTTTTGTTAGAAAGGAAGAGCTGTTCTTGTGCACACTAGCAGCAAGAGCAAAATTCTTCTTTTTTTTTTTTTCTTCTTTTTTTTTTTTTCTTTTTTTTTATTAATATATGTTTAAGAGCGGGATCAAACCTCTATTTATTTACACACCAATTAAAATGTTCCATCCTTCCAGCTGGGAAAATGCTGTCAGACCAAATTTGTTACGTACTGTACATTTTATTTTTGGAGCAGGGAGCTAACAGTAAGTTGAGAGATTTTTTTCCCAGCAGAAAAGATATTGCAAATGTTTTTAGACATTCCTGGAATTAGATCAAGTTTTGAACTGGAGGCAAAATAAAGTGGCTCACATCATGAAAAAATAAAAAAAGGAAAAAGGAAAAAGAAAAAAGAAAAGCAAATCCTGTGAATTTATATTAGGTACACTAGTTTAACAGCAATTTTTGTTGCTGTTACTTATTGACTGATAGCTATCTCGATTGGCATTCATGAAGTAATGAAGTAAGACTGATTTACATCTACCTGAGAGAAAGATTTTTGTGTTTTCAGGAAAAACGTAGCAATTTTAAAGCAAATTCTCATTCACTGTTTCCAGCACATCAGTTTCAATTCTGCATCTCCTCCATGCTTGGTCTTCATAGCAATCAGTACAGTGAACTTTTCATGGAAAATCTTTTCTGTTGAAGGGGAAATTCTAAGCAAATGCTACAGAAGAGTTTCGTGAACCAGCTGGAATGCACATTTGTGATTTGTTCTAAAACCCTAACTGCAGAATTTACATTCCTCAGGGAATGGGAGCATTTGCTCTGATGACATTTTTCCAGTAAACCATCTTAAAGTTCCAATATTTGCAGCACAATGTTTTTGCTGATCATTCGGGTATGTATATGGATCATAACACTGATATAAATAAATTTTAAATAAGTCAATGGGATAATTTCTGGAGCTAGTCAGGAAACAAGGATTCCATTCCACACCTAAGACAAAATTGACACCATGGAGAAAAGCACTCTGCACATCAGTGAAACTGCATTTCCCAACAGAAGCTGAAATTCAGCAAAAATATATGATCACCATTTGCAAGTTAAAGGAATGAAGCTTCATCAATTAAATTATTTCTTTTACCTCAGTTAATCTTACTGGACGGACATAACATGCTTTTTGAATCACATTATGGAAGGAGTTTTCTCAATCTGAAATAACTGTCTGACAGGTCTCCTTTGAGCTCAGGACACGAAGAAAAATGGGATAATTAAAGAAAGTATTTTTACAGTATGTCCCTTCGGAAAAAAGTAAATAGTTATTTAATTTTCAAGTATGTGCTTATAAAAAGAAAAAAAAAATCATTGTAAAAGCAGCTTGATCTAGAAACTTCACAAACATTTTGTACCCTGGGACTAACACAGCATCAGAAGGGATATGGCAGCAAGGGTATCACATGGTGTGGGAGTACCTGATACATGAGCAACTGCTCAGAGGGAGGGAGCCCAAAGCCTGAAGATTTTTATAACATCTGTAGTAAACCTCTGTATACTCATGCCTCTGGCTAGTACTTCACTAGACTTGATACATTGGACCACCATATGAAGAACTTGATGATGCAGTAAAATTCTGAGGAACTCACATATTGCTAGTTGGGAAATGCTAGGACTAGTGAAACTTGACAAAAATCAGAGCACTTTTCGTTTTCCTAAATCAATGATGCTGAGAAGTGAAAGAAAACTGAGAACCACAGTTATGGTTGGAGTGGATGATCTTCAAGGTCTTTTCCAACCTAGACAATTCTGTGATTCTGTGAAAATTTCCAGCCGAAGGAGAGATGGCTGGATGCATCAAAAGCAACTTGTACTCAATCAAAAACAAAAGGAACATTTTGGACATGCAGTCGGCCCATGTATTTGTGCTATTCCATCTGTGCTAGTAACTCAGCTTAAATACAGTGGGTTCATTCTGCTCCCCCTGCCCAGTAAGATTGCCAGTGTGCCTTCAGAATTACACCGGTATGAAAGCAAAATCCAGCCTCACAGATGTGGTCTGTCTGTGCACTCTCACTGTGCAGGAGGTGGTGATACTCCACACCCAGGAAGTTAGAAGGTCAGCAAAAAGAAGGCAATACACCTGGGAATGTCTTTATTATGAAGAATTTTAAATCTTGCCTAGTTTTTATTATTCCCAAAGCAAAAGCAGGTCATCCTTTCCTTTTGATGCAAGAAGCATTGCTTTATTCAAAAACTCCTGACAAAATTGCATGTTTGGGATTCTAAACTTCTATAAAAATTCACCTTTTCCTGGACTGAGACGGGAGGATTTGGAAAGCTGTAAACACCTGAAATCAACGGGTTTTAACAGATCACTGCAGTTCTTAATGACAGCAGGCCCAAAAGATGCTTGCTACACTCAGGATGAAAAAACAGTCCTATCTCAGTTCAGTATACCAGCCTTTTTTTCCTTTTTTAAATCTCCACAGGTTACTTGCTTTAGCAACCCGAGAAAGATTTTATAGCATACATACCCTGGCCCCTGTTATTTTTTTCCAAAATCTTAATTTTTTATTTTTTTTTTTTTTTTTAGGAAGCATGAGCTGCTGGTGCGAGGAGGAGGAAGACGAGCAGATTCACTTGGGTTCTGTTCATGTCACTTGGTCTCTGAATTCTAGTCAGTTTTTGATATTGTCTTGTTTTGTCAGTACCAAACATTGCAGTTTAACAATTTTATTAAAGCTAACCTAACTGTGTGGTCCATAACTGACCAAATTGCCTTGTGTTGGATCACTGGGACTGCGTAAAGAACAAAAAAAAAGCTCAAAAACTTGCTCATTAACTTTTCTCAGAGTCTAGCATTTATCTGAGTGGGAGCTCGACTCTGCTGCTTTGCAGTAGGAGAGACAAGAATTTATTGTTTTTGATCTGATATTTCATAAGCATTGCTCATAAGGAGGCAGTGGAAAAGTTGCTTAAATATCCCGGCCTTCTAATGTGTTGATCCTGCACCGAGTTGTGCTCTACCCCTGCCATCTGTTCAGTGAGGAGTCAGAGCACCGTAAGAGTTCTTCATTTCAGCCTGCCAGATCGAAAGACACTTTTATCTGGGAGAAACGTGCCCTCAGGGGGAAACGCTAAGAGATAAGCCTTCTGCTAAGACTGTGCTTGCTCACACGCTGGCATCATGGACAACATTCAGGACCACTGAAGAAAAGTGGGATTAGAGTAAAACTGCTGACACGTGTTTGAATGAGACGTATACAAGACTGTTGGTCAAATAGCACGTTGCCTAAATTTGCATCTATTCCAGGTGCATGCCATGATTGGTCTCCACAGGGGATAGGGGCAAGCCAAAGGGAAGCAGATCACAGAGTTAGCTTTTGATATCCACAGAACTGGTTGCACAGCCACACGCGAGCATGACCTTAGGCTGCCATATGGACGGGGCATCTCTTTGAGGTAATTGATCTTCACAGCCTGGGTGAGCAAACAGAGCACTGGGAAAGGATGCCAGTGCAGGAAGCCAAAGCCTTGCTCAACCGAGAGTGTCTACAGGGGTGGCTGCTTCCATCATACAGCTTCAGCATGAAAGGACATCTCTTGGGCAAGGACAGCTACTGCCAGAGCTGTCGCAAAGCTGAACGAGAGCAGGTCCCACCATTTCCAATGCAGGTTTATGGAAGTAGTAGAACAGTGTTACCTCTGCACACATCCAGCTGCTTGCTAGACCCCAGTGCACAACCCCCGGGTTCGGCTCTCTGTGCCCAAGGGCAGTTCAGCTGTGGTGCAGCCGTGTGACCTCGGATCTGGCTGCTGGGAAAGAGCTGTGTGGGAAAGAACTGGGAGAAAGCTCACTGGGAGACTCTCCTCTTCCCTTGGGAGCTGCCTTTAAGCTCAGGACCTCAGTCTTGGTCCTTGTGTGAGCTACATAGCAGCTGTGCCTGTGCCTGGCCATGCCCCTCACTGATCTGGACCTTGAGTCCACACCTGGGTCCTGCCTCAATTCTCCAGACTTGTCTGGACATCATTGATCCACTGGCTGCTCCTGTTGACCTGCGTTCAGGTCCTGTGACTCTTCACATTCAGGTGCTGCAGGACTGCCCCGATGGCATCCTGGTCGGTGACACACCGCCCTGCACACCTCGTGATTACTCAGCTCCCAGATCGCCTTTCCATGGCGCACGCTCCTTTCCTGTTGCTCCCTGGCATCCTTAAGCTCTCTGCTGTATCTGCCTGCTTCATCACCCCAGCCTGTGGTGGGGACTCAGGACAGACAATAGCTAAGTCAGGTTTATTTTTTCACTGGTTTAAATCCACTGGATTTAGGGACCTGTTTCTGATGCGTGGTAAGAGAACAACTGTATGTACATTAAGGGTGGGAAAGGCTTGCTCATTTGTTTTTGCTATCACTAAAGTATTGTTCCCTGCAGTGTATTCTCCAGAGATGTGTCCTGCTCATCTTCACATGACCGTGGGACTGGAAATTTCGTCATTTCCTAGGAATACTGTCATATGGCCTAAAAAAACCTTAGCGCTAGGAAATACTAAGAAAGAAAACGTCTTCTGGGGAAACAAATAAGAGCTGAGATGCTGACCCAGTAACACTTTTTGTGTTAAACTGGGCAGCGATTGTTAGCTCTGTGACCCATGGACTACTGGAAATCTGGCTCACAGAAATCCCAGAGAAACCAACCAAGATGTTCCAGGGACCAGCAGAAGACCCCAGTTCTCCCATTGCCAAATGCAAAGGACCAGTGAAAGCCATAGGAACTAGGACATCTGAGTTGACGTGTCTTTACATTCTGATCCCTTTGAAGACTCATCATGGGCTCCTGAGCAGCTTGGGGACCTCCATGGACCTACCTGTTGCCTCGTGGTTTGTTGCAGAGGTGATAAAGGTGTATTTCAGGCAAGATTTCAAAAACGTTCATAAAGACAGTTTGCTGTGTAGGGACAACTATCTTCGTGCAGTTCATGAAGACCTGATCTCCAATGAATTTTTCTGTGGTTTGACCCGTATAAAAGGTCACTATAACAAAAAAATAAAGTCCCGTGCAACCACTTATTCTCTTCAGTGGCCAACCCAACCTGACACAGTTGTCCTCTAATATCATTCCCCTTGTATGACCATACGCTTATTAACTCCTATTGGCACAGTGATTTTTAAGCATTATTGCTGAAAGAAGGAGAAAGAAAAGGGCTTTCTTTTAAAGGCAGTGCCATGCCTGCCTGGAAGCCCCTTGCCCACTCCCTGTCCAAGTGTTGGAGGGTATGTTTCTTTAAGGCTGGTTATGTGTTCATGTAACAGGGCAAGTGCATACGTGAAACAAGCTTTTGCTCAAGCTTTAAGTCTGCGGGGGAATTTTCTAATGATCGTTTTTAGTTAATAGGCACAAGTTGTTAGCCTGAGCTGGGAAAGCCTTTTTTTGTGTGTGCCAATTCCACCCCCTCTTTTTTTTTTTTTTTTTTTTTTTTTTGTCATGGATTTAGTTCCCACAGCTAATGCACCTAATAATGAGACTGGGCAAGCGAATGCCAGCATAATGATATGGAGCTTGTTTGGCCCTGACAAAGAACACAGAGAGCGGCAGGATGGCCTAAACGACAGGCCAAGGGCTCTATTCATCCCAAATGATCTCTTGCCTTGCATGCCACTGAATCCCACAGAAGGAAGGCTGCACGGCCGGGCTGCACCTCGGGATGGGAGAGGTGTCCAACAGGGACTCAGCTGTGCCCCACAATGCCCCCTGAGCCCCTGTCGTGGGGCTTTTCACTAATGGGGGCCGAAACAGAGAAACAATCAAGGGTTAAGCCCTTGACTGAGTATTTTAATCGCTGTTTCCTAACACACATACACACCAATCAGTTACAGAGAGGGAAAACATCCTTTAAAACTTACCAGACAGGTTATAAGGACCTTGCTCAGCCCCAGTTCCCCAGCTTTGGTGAAAAGCAGGGGGTGGTATTCTGTCTTTTTAACTCGCATTTTCCCTTCAGTGTTTTTTCTCTCCCCCTCCTCTCCTTTTTTCAGGCTGAGTTAATAAACACCTAGCAACTTACTCCATGGCGTCTGTGTGCAAACAGCTCCCACTGAGCCAGTGAAAACTACTCCTGCAGGAATTCGATTAGAGCCTTTTCCACCTCGGCCTCCCAGAGCACTCCACAAAGGAAGGTGGTGTTCCTGCATACGGTCTGTTCCACGGATCACACCAGCCCAAATCCCTTCGGTCACTGATGGCACACGAAGCAAGCCTCCTCACTCCCACCTGTCCTCTATTTCTATGGCTTGGCTTCAGTTTTGCATTTGTCACAGCCCACCAAATCTTCCTCAACTCAAGGAGCTCCAAGAATTCGAGAAGAGCAGGTTAAAATCACTGTGGGCACAAAAGAAATTAGGGTGGGGTAGGGCTGGCAGCAGATAAAAACTTAGTTGTGTTCTAGAAGACCCCATTAGGGATTTTTAGGTTTTTAGGTCCCCTTTTCTTTAACAGGGATCAATCCAGAGGAAATTATTATGGGCTAAGCCTTGAGGTGATAATCAGAAATATTTTGTTGTACATAAAATATTTTCTAAATGGTACATTTTCCCATAGATAAAATTTTCCTGTGGTTTTTTTTTTTTTTTTCCAGAAAAGTTAGCTGATATTTTAAGAAAAAAAAAGAAGAGAAAAACAAAATTTGTTTTCATCATCTGTAGATCTTCTTTCAAGAAGGAGAATTAAAAGGAAAAAAAAAGTCCATCTAATACTCTCATTTCTGTTCTATCAACCTTTTTCATAGGAGCAAAGAACATCTTTTTAAAGTAGCTCTATCGTAAGTAAATCAAGAGAAACCATTTACTTTAACGTATATTACTGCCTACAGAATATCTGCCAGCAAATATTCATATTCTCCATACGGTACAAATATATTCAGTATCGAGGAGATTTCTGAATAATTTACATACTATTGTATTATTTTAAACAGATTTCTCTCTTTGCTAGAGGAAATAAGTTGCTTTGGTGTAACTGGTCAGCTGAGTCTATAGCATATGTTTCTTGTCCCCAGCTGTATGACTGCATTTCCCCTGTGAACATAAATGTTAATATGTGGAAATACTAACGTACACAAGGTTGAAATCTGTATAGCCTAGTTGTTTGTGATAAATAAATTTAACTATGTGAATGCTCACAGAGAGCTCAAATAAGTGGAATATTGGTATGACTGAAGCAAATTCATGTACAGATTTTAATGAGTGTTCATGGAGAAGCGTTCGCAGAACCAGTTTCAAAGTATCTGGTGGAGATGCTTCTGTGTGCAATCAACTCACCGACAGGACCTCTGCAAAACTGCCTTGTGCGCTACTTATGACTTTGTTATCACACACAGGATAAATGCCATTGCACAGACACTTTAGGTTCTTTGCTTCTCTGTGAAGAAAAATACTAATACAAGTGTTGCCTGTGATTATGACAGGCAGGTAGATGGCACATGAGGTTATGGATTCTGCTTTGCTACTAGATGCTCTAGAAGGAAGCTCTCAAGAAACAATAGTCTGGATTAGAGGTAGTATTTGAGGTGTAGCATTATTATTTTTTTAATCAGAGCCTTTTACTGTACACTATAAAAACCCCCATTAGCATTTTCTTTTCAGATGCTTTTCTGCACCACAGCTGCTATGACTCTGCAGTCAGGAAAGCAGAACTGGTGTGACTGCAATTCAGGAAAGAAGTTGAAAAGAGAGAAGGGAAAAAAAATACGGCTTTCTAAGACAGCTAGAAGAAAGCATGCCAATTAAATTTTTAAAGGGAGACAGAGGGTAGGAAGAAAAAAAGAGCTAAAAAGCTGGAGGAACCTGGGGAAAGTCGGGGAGGGGAAGGAGTACAAGAGAACCATAGAAATGAGAAACAGGATGAAGGACAAAGTGAGGAAAGCAGCAGCACACGTTGAACCCAATTACTGAGAAGAAGGAAAGGAAGACCAGAAGAAGACATATGATGAAACGAGGAAAGAAAAGTCCACCCAAGAAAAGAAGGGAATCCACACAGAAACAAGAGAGAAAGCAAAGAGGAACATGACCAGGACAAGAATCCTTCTTAGAGCAATGATGTTTTATTGAGCAGAGAGGCAGGGAACAAGTGAGAACTGATATGCAATTTGTGTTAATAATGCAGTGGGTTCCCTGTATGTGCTCAGCCTATATACTTCATCGCTAATTAAGTGATCAGGAGCAATTTAAGATGCATTTCTTGGATTTGGTAGCATGCTTCTGAAAAGGCAATCTAATATTAAGAGCATTTTACTGAAATGAACACAAGAAGAATCATCCTACATCATAATCATGTTAGAGCGAATACTATGATATATGTCCAGAATACACCAATGTTTATATTATTTCACAAAATCCTAAATAATTTTCTACAACCTAGTAAGCTAGTACAATGAAGAAACATAGCTTGTTCACTCCTTAGGACAAGCCTCATGTATCATTCAACACAGGTGCTTAACTTTATTCACAAATAATTTAATCAAAGATGATGTGATTTCTTGTGCCCATAAGACTAAGCACATACAGAAAGCTTTGCCAAATCAGAAATCAGAACTTAGACTTCCTGCCACCAAGTCAGCCACTTTCCATTAAAACCTTCAGAACTGCAGATTAACTCTCAGTCATTAAATGATGGATCACACGCAAATACTCATTTTCCTAACTATATGCTATTACTCCTGTAAGAAAGTCTCAGAAGTTAGGGCTGATAAAAATAAGACTAAAAGCTTATTGATTTTGGCAAGCTTCACGGTTGTGCTCAAAGCTAGGGAAGGATGGACCTTTGTTTCATCTTTGGGTGATTAAGGAGTAATATCAGAAGCAAGAGAATAAATATATCCTAGAAACCATCCCCTACAGACACACACATTTCCAACAGCTGCTGAATTAGAATACAAAGTCCCATTTTCAAAATTCTCTGGCCTACTCAAGGTTTTAAATGCTAATAAAAGTCAAAGAGATTTGGGCCCTTTCTCCCACTTTAGTTTTAGGAATATAATTGACACGTAGAAATTCTGTTCTCCACGCATACCATATATTTTACTCAATCGTTACCTTTGTATTGCAAAGGAACTTGATACTCAGCCTTTGGCTGTGATTGTTTAAGCTAAATTTTTCAGGTATGTAAGTGCTTAAAAACAAAGACGAACATCAGTAGGATCTAGAAAACCCTGTCAAGGAGGGACCATCAAAAATTATAGTCCTTCCCCTCAAAAGAACCCAAAGCCAAACATGTGAAGTGTGTGCAGATGGGCTTGTGTACACAGCCAAACACATGGTTTGTTTGCATCAGCAGAACTTTAACTGCTCTTCCTGTCCTGGCAACCATAAATTCAGATTTCCCAAGAGATGTGGCCCATAGTGACACATGTAGCATATACCACCTGAGAATTTTCCCTCTTTGAGAAAAACTTTGAAATACTTCATACAATTTCCTGTGCTTTCTGAGGATTTCACAGTAGCTCAAAGACACCTTTTACCAGACAACAAAACTGTAAATCAACCATCATCAGCTTATAGTGTCACACATTTTGAGGACAGATGAGAACACCGGTAACATCTAGACCGGCCCTATTACAAACCTCAAAATTTCACCTGTTCTTTAACCCTGACTTGTCAGAGAAAAAGTAAGTTTATTCACAGCACCAGGGCCTTTGAACACAACGCCCCAACGCCACAAATGAGTCTCCAAGAAACCACAAGTTTTTACAAAGAGCACCTTCCTTTGATCTAGCACTCTTCATCCAGAACTCTCAACTTGTGTCAGTGAGGTCAGTGTCTTCTCCAGTGCACGGACAAGAAAGCAGAGGGATAGGAAGGCGTACAGCCTGATTATCCCAAGAATGATACTAAGCTCCTCTTGTCCTCTTTCTACAATATTCCTATGCTCTGGTATCTCTATGAGTAGAGAGATACATGATCCCTTTCACTTTGTGGCACCAGAAAATCTGACAGATTTTTTTTTTTTACCTATCTGCTACCGTCACTCTCTCTTTTCTTCTTCTCTTCATTCTCCTCTGATTTTATACATTTTTTACCATTAAAATACAAGTTAAGGATTTGTGTTAGAAGACCTGTACTGCATAAGAAGCCCTGTGATTGCAGATATCAGCTAGACCCTCACATGTTGTAAATTAGTATGTATCTGCTAACGATTATGACCGTTTAAACAATCTAAAGATCCTGTTGACTTACCACCAAGTTCCTTTGCAGTAGGAGGATAATAATTATTGAGTATAATATGTGGTATGCATGGAGCACAGAATTTCCAGGCATTAATGTTTCTTGGAGGATGCTGAAGCACACAAATGAAAATGAGTCATTACCTTACAACAGTATTAGGGAAAGAGCTACTTCTGTTGGTTTGAGGTTTGTTAAACTAAAGCACATGTTGAATGGAAGCAGCAGCTCTGAAGGGGACGTCTCAAACATAGCTGAAATCACAGCATAGCCATGTAAATGATTTGCACACTGGTACCAAGAATAAATATTTATTAAGCCTTCCCTAAAAAATGTAACAATTGTTTTGCTTATCACTATTGTAGATTGCAGGATGTCGTGTATAAACATTTACATTTTCTCATTGTTCCCACCACTGAGCATTCGGATTTCACTGTAAACAATGGCCTTGCATTTGATGGGGAACGTCAGGTTTCACATCCCGCCGGTGGCGGTAGGCACAGCCATTCGCGCTGCAAACTCGGGTGCAGGGAGACAGCCCACCAACAACCTCACAGCTCAGGTGAGGAACCTCTCCAAGGAAAGGTGTCTCCAGGGGGAGCGGGGACCAGCCTGCCAGACAGGACTCATTGCAATGTTGTGTGTACCCCCGGGATGTGACACTGTACAGCCCCTCACAGGGTGACTCCTGGCAGAGTAGCCATGCCGGAACGCCATTTAAATCAGCCAAAAATGGCAGGAGTCAAGTTGTACTGCCTACAAATGACATTTCTGGGGCTCCTTTTGATTTCCCACCCAGCTCAATTTAACCACAGCCTGGGATCACAAGAAGGGAAAGGGAGGCAGCTTCTGTGCTCCCCGTGTCGGTCTCAGGCAGCCTCTAAGTTACAGCTGCTCTGAAGGACTCTCCTTTGACCAAAGAAAAAATCATAGGAACGAACTGTCAAAGGTATGTGGGCACCTAAAGGCATAACCAAACACCCACAGGATTTTTCAAGAACACCTCAGCTGCCCCGGTGCTTTCAGAAAACCTTCCTAATGCCTATCTGCATCTTTAGGCGCCTACATGACTTTGAAAAGTTGGCCTTTAGCCTTATAAAAGTATTTCCCCTGGAATAAATGACTGGCAATTAGTTTAAGAATGAGGCGCTCCCTTTTAAATCCAGTACAAATATCTAGAGTAGATAAATCACCACAAGACCAGTGACTCCAGATGATAGACATTTTGCCAAAGTAACTCATAAGAATACAATTTTTAAGCTGCCTGATTATGTTAATGCATGGATAAAGTGTTTAAATCCTGTTACAGATAGATTTTAAATACAGTTCTCACTTAGCAACCCTTTTCCAAATTTAAGGTACTAATGTCAGAATTACGGAGTGTTAAAAAGAAGTTGCCTGAAAAAACGATTTCCACAATGGTTTACTGAGTTGCAGAAGTGAATGAACAATTAGATGTTTTAAATATTAATAAAAATCTGATAATAAAAAAACGGTCACAAGATTCAGTAACTATTAACTGGAGCAAGGAAGAAAATTCCTTCGCAAGCACAGTGGCGCAATCTTTTCCATTATAATGTATGTTACCAGCTCCTTTCAAAGATATCAAACTAGACAGATATCTGATCAGATACAATGCGATAATCCCCACAGAGATCTTTTTTTCACATGTACTTGAGTAATATCTGTGTTTTTTCTTTGCACACTGAGCTGCTGTAATTCTCCAAAGCAATTAGGTTTTGAAGTGCTGAGACCTTTCTACACGCTACAAGTTTTCTGCAGCTGAATGAACAGCCAGAGTTTGTACTGGACTTCTAATCCCTTTTGGTGTTATGAGAAGAACAGCAGACAGTCAATAAACCAGGCAGAGAAAATGTAAATGCATCTTCACTAAGAGATCATCATTACAAACACATCAGAATACAGTAATTATTTCCTGCCAGAAATATGCAAAGGAATGAGAACATCACTTCTCAAAAATTGCCATTATATTTTTGAACTTGAAGTTATAACAAACACAAGAAGAGAAATCAAATATAGTGTACCCTTTCTGCGTCACCTCCTTTCTTATATCAGAGCAATGATGCTTTTCCTGCCCATCTGGGAGGGAAGAGAAAGGATATCATACTTGCCTTTCCCTCACGCTTAGTAAGAAGCTGTAGTAGAACAAATGAACACAAAAGGGGCAAGGAGGCATCTGGACCTCCTGAGCACGACTGACTCATTTCAAAGATGGATGTCCAAGGCATGAATACACTTCTCAATATATGATTAGTCTAGGCTACACACTTCTCTTTCTCAATAGCTCAAGATAGGTGATGAACTGGAGAACTTTGCAAACAAGCAGGACAGCATGATGCAAAGAATTCACCACGGCAATGCCCATATTTCCCAAAGTACACCTCACACCACAGACGGCACGTGCTGGGTTTGGCTACTACAGGCACACTGATATACTATGGATTCTTAAAAGATGCTCTTATGGAGACACAAGCAAATTCCTCTGCAAAACACACAAAACAAAGAACAAGAAGAATCCAACAGCACTTTGTGACTGATTGCGCAGAGATCTCCAAAACGGAAGAAAACCAGTAGCAGAGAAGTAAAGCAGTGAAAGATGGATAATTTGAACACCAGTTCCCTGGACATTGTAGCCATGGTACCCATTAAAACAGAGACTGTTCTTCCACTGATTAGCAAGTCATTGTTTTACTTAACCAGTCCCATTTTCTACAATTTTCAGCAAACACGCTGTTCCTGAACAACTTCATTCACATAGTCAATGTGCACATTCTCATGGGGTGACTACCACTGGCCATCTATAGCATTTGGGATCACTTCCATACTGCAGCTAGATAACTGGCAATATAAGAGGCAAAATTAATTTAAAGGCTTCTAGACAAATAGTTGTTTGTGCTAAGCAATGAAAATCTGTGATTCACACTGACAAAATCATTTGAATTAGCAAATTTTTCCCCAGCCAGAAAACATACTTTTTTTCAGAAAGGTATTTCTGAATCAACTGGTGTCATACCAGTTCTGTCTCACACATACATAAAGGGAAAAAAAAGACACATATATGTCAACAAATTAATTCTGACGAAGAGGCGGTGGGAATACAGAAGGTATTGAAATACACTCAATATACTGAAGTACTTCGGTATTTTTGTGACCTATCATTACCTCCCACTCAAATAATCATTCCTCTTGTGCATTCAGTGCACCTTTTCTTAAAGTCTGTAAGATCTGTGAAACAAAATGTACCAGCTATGTAGAGCAGACCCTCACCCTGGTGAGATCCCTCGGCATTACTGCAGTACAAATATTATTAATAATAGCAATAAAAATACCAAAGTTTGCATTAATCTGTATTAAGGCTTGTTGTCAAAGAGTCCCAATGACCACCAGTTATAGAAAAAAGCCATTCAGCTACTTCAGACATTCACAGATGACTAGCTGCTAGGGAGGAATGAAATCTATTAACAAATGAGGACAAGGAGAAGGAAAGTTATTGTTGAGTTAAAATGAGCAACAATGAACTCCTTTTCAAAATGTATCATCAGCTCCAGAAGACGGACAATAAGCTGGAGTTCTCTGTAAAGGAATGAATATCCTGTGAGCATAAACTGTTAGTAAATGGCAGGAAAGAGAGCTCCTGGCACTTGTGAACATGTATAAAACATCTGGAGCTGGCAATAGGCATACCAAACCTCAGCTGACATACAGCGCATAGTGACACCAGGGACTTCAGATGGCAAATAGTCTGATGAAATTACAAAATCAGTGGATGAGACGGTGTGGGAGATATATTTAGATTTTAGTCCGTCATGTGTTTGTCTAGTGAAATGTGAAAAAAAAAAAAATAAAAAAAAATTCCTTCAAGTTTGCTGGAAATGGAATGGTCTTGCCTAGACAGAAAACCTGCTGAAAGCCACTGAGATTGAATTTACCTTGTAGATAATTTTAAACTTTTTGGCTGCAAAAACCTGATGCTGATTTACATCTTCTGAGGTACCAGTCCCATTTCTAGAAAGTGTGCAAAAAATTAGAAAAATGCTGAGCATGGGAGAAGTCTAGTGGGTTGATTGGGGTTTGTTGCATCTCAAGAGTGCCCAAGGGGGGAGAGCAGCAAAAAACTGCTGTAGTATGAGTCTCTCCACATTAGGAGGAGAAGGGATGAATAATTGAGGAGAGAGGGAGACAGTCAAAAGATTCAGTGCCATTAAAAACAAAGGTATGAAATAACATAACTTTATTTTGAAACGTTTTCTTTTATTAAGAATTTTCCATGTTTTATTTTCACTGATTAAATTATTGGTGAAAATAGTTTGGAGTACATAGAAGAGATGATAGGAAACGAACATGAAGAAAAAGACCTCAGGAGAAGGACAGAGACACAAGAACAAGAGAGAGAATTGTGACAGTGAACTTCTCTTTACTCAACCATAACCATAATGAGATCCAATGGCTGGAAGGGGAAGCGAGGACAGCTTAACAAATAAGACATAACATCAAGGCTAATAATGGCAAACACCCGCCAAGGGAACTGGTATAGACTCCAACTATTTAAGACAAGAATGTTTTTTAAGCTTTGCTTTCAGTTGTCTGAAGTGTGTGGGCTTTCTGCAGAACAGAAGAAAGCTCTAAAGCCTGCACCATAGAGATGATTGTGATGGTCTTTTCTGGCTTCGTACCATGACCATAAGACTTGTAGCCCTACTGCTGGGCATGACATCCTCGGGTGTGTCCCTCGCAGTGGTCAGTCACACCTCCCAGATCCATTCACTGGCTGCTGAAAGCTCTTTCTGAAGTAACTGAAACCCAGGAGGTCTCCCAGAGAAGACCTCATCTCAGAATACTTACATCGTAATCTTCATTATGGGTGCAGAGTACACAGAGGCAAGTGCTGAAAGACACCATGAGGAATTTACAGCTCCTTGGTCACTGGCACAGCTTCCAGCTTCCTTGCAGTGACGCCAGGGGTCTATCTACTGAAATCACTGCAATTTTAGCAATTATGACTGTCTTTCCAGAAAGCTGTAAGGCTCCTCAAAAGAACGCTCCTCTCCATTTCTCAAGTTATGGACAAGATTTTCCTCCTATTACTAGAGCTACTCAGCACAGCTCCATAGAAACACAGGGAGCAACACCGGCGTAAAGCCTGTGCAAGTGAGACAGAAACCAGGCCTCTTGCTTTCAGTCTTCCCTCCTCAAAAAACAGGACAGCAGCAGAGGTTCAGTGTAAAGATGTGGTGTGTGCAGTGGCGGCCCCAAGCTACAGAGTCTGGTTATAGATGCATACTTCAATGTAGAACAAACCACGGTTGAAGAATTTGTATGCTGAAAATGTGCTTCAACCTCACACCAAGACAATAACTTTCTGTGAATCCCAGACAGAGATTTGAAGTTATTGTTCGTCCAAATGAGGTATGTTCAGTGAGCTCTGTATTTCGTTTCGGTGCCATTTTCTAGTTACCTAGAAAGATGGTAAAAGAGGAAAAGAGTATGTGTTTATGTAAATGCGTTGTCTACTTCTCTGATCCTACCTCAGGAAAGAGTTTTCAGTTATTTATTTATTTTTCGTGTGAGAAGGCGTCTCCCCGAGCATACCCATATTTTTTAGGCACATAGTTCTGTCCTTCCAAATCCGCCAGCAAGCAAATTTTGGTCCCACATCAGCAGCTGCAGCATTTGTTCTTACCTTGTGATAGCTTTTTTACCAATTTAGCCCACAAAGCATGACATTCCCTTTGCATTTGTACCACACCTCTGGTCGATTAAACACCAAGGCCACCAGCAGAGCTGCAATCCAGAGCTCTGGAGACACAGATCCTCATCCGTTAGGTTGAAGAATAATCAGGGAAGGGCTTGCATCTCGTACACTTCTCACATGTAGCAGTGCCGTGTAACAGATTTTCAGACAAAAAGGTTTCATTATGATGATATAAGGCTGCAGAATCCTTGCAATAATGTCGGTATTAAGGCCAGCGCTTCTGGCTGAGTTAGATCAAATCATTTACAGTAATCTGGGGAGGCAATGAAGACCCCCTCAGCGCTCCCCTGAGAAGCTGTGACAACAGTTCATGCCCCTCCTTGTTAAAAATGTGCGTCTTATTTCAGACGTGAGCTATCCAGGGAGCTTTACGATGACTGGATTTTGTTACGCTTTTGTCTATGTAACTAAATGGTCCTCTCCAGCAACTATTCCCCCTCATGGAGATGCTCTCAACCGCAACCAAATTACCGTTTCACCTGCAGTGGACAGCTCATGGTCTCGCCACCCCACATCACAGGCTGGCACCAGCACCGCGAGTATCTCACCCGAACCATCTCCCTCCTGGTCTTTTCCCTGCCCACCAAGCCCCCAGCTCTCCAGCAGCAGCAGTAGACTGAACAGTGCCACGCTCCGGCCACCATCGTGGCTTAATGGGGAAAAATGTGTGCGCGCGAGCGGTTGTGTGTGTGTGTGTCCATGGGATCTGCTGGTTAAATGTTTTCCTTTCCCAGGGGATATATTTGACATCAAGATAAAGGGGCAGCGTGGAAAACAAACTTACTTTTTCCCCCCCCTTCTCCTTGGAGTTTGGTATTGTAAAACGAGCCGCGCTAGCTGAGATTCTTTTTGAAAGCTCCTGGTTATCTTAGCAGCTGTAATATAAACCACAATCTCCTTGAAGTACCTCCCTGTCACAGCTCCCTTCCTAGCAGGGGGTGGAGCGGCAACACATACCATAGTATTCACAGGGAATAACATATTTTTTTGTAAGTTCAGGCATTTTTTTAAGCTGGCTAATGCAATACCAAATGTTTTCTTTTGGAGCTCTGCTAAACTCGCTAGTTACATATGTGCAAAACGTGATAGTGTCCGTCTCTCTGCACCTCGTTAACGGTATCTCCCTTGCCTTTTGTTTCGGTCGTGATGAACTACAGTGGGTGATGGTTATGAAGTGTGTGGGTGAAGGGCATAATCAGAGTGGTTCTGCATGAGTGTTGCTTGTTTCGATGTTAAGGCTGTTTGAGGTGCCTCCTGCTGAACCGTGTCCCATGCAAGCCAGCTCATGTCTGTGTGCTTCAGAGGAAACATTCTTGTAATTTTGACACCCTGCAAGGATGATGCCTGGGGTACAAGCACCTGTGTGATAGGTAGTCACAAGACTTTCAGCTGGCACATTTTGTGGCTGCCCAAGGGAGCCTTCCTCCTCATGCAAGCTCTGGCCTTTGAAGGCAAGGGACCTGGCCCCATGGGGAGTCTCACAGAGGTGTTGGGGCTGTTTGGCAGTGAGTGACATCCACACCCGAGTTCCTTAACCCACTCCAGTTTTTTTCCTCCTTCTCAGTTTCCCCCTCTGTGGGTACGAAAATGACTGGGGAAGAAAAAGAGAAGTGGAGGTGCCAGGCTGGAGAAGACATTGGCTCCCCCTCCTGCAGCTGATTTGCCACTACAAGCAGTAGCCAAAACCTTCCCCCTCCCTGAAAGACCCGGGTCCCCTGCCAGGCCGGGCAGAATGTTCCCAGCCACGCAGCAGCGGAAGCCCCGCGCTGGGTCAAGCTGAAGGCGCAGCAATAAAGAAGGAGCAGGTCATGGAAACCTGTTTCCATTATGGTGCTTGTAAATAGCCTTCCAGATTATCTTCCTGATTAATCGTACCCTACCTGTGCTGTTTCCATCTCGGAGGAGCTCAGCGGTTTTAAACCTTGCAGCAGCACTGCCTGCACAGAAAGTACCTGTGGGGACAGAGGGTCAGCTCAAGGCTCAACCCTCTGGCTTCTCTGGTTTCTCCCCCCTCTCAGGCAAATTCAGTCTTGACTTCCTAAAAAGCACTAGATGAAGGAGGGGTGTCAGATCTGGAGAACACCCCGCAATCAAGTGCATCATTAGTTGCCCTCTTAAAATCTACCTCTGTCTTACCCCATTTTACTCTATAACCTGGACTTTAAGCTGTGTCCTACAACTGAAAGTATTTTTCTCTGACAAAGAGACTTGTCACTTTTTCAACTCGTTCAGCGAAGGAAATAAATGAGTAATGCTTTCAGAGCTACCCAAGTAACTCAGGAGCTTGTATCCCATTGTTTTACATGCTAAGCAATTCTGATTTTCTGTTTCTTTAAACTTGGCCCAAAATCTAATTTCCAAAAATAATTAAGGTTGTTTGGAGCCACAAAGTCTAACTGTAAATTGAATTTGGTCACATAAGTCACTTGCATGCTTTGTAAATGCTAACCTTGATGTGGCAGACACAGTGTAACTGGCAGCTCTCACTGCAGGTTGGGTTTTTTTTACCTAGTTCAGTGGCAGGACTAGAGGGCTCAAACAACACCAGATTAAAGCACCCCAGCTGACCCGAGGTACCTGAGTATGTGCATATGCTCTTACTCCCTGGCCAGCATGAGGTGAAAAGTGCTTAACTTCTGCCATTTTCTTCTGAGGTTTAACGTAACCTGGTTTAACTCATGTTTGCCACAGGCTAGGAGCGTGCACAGTCGCCACCGTGCAGACAACCATTAAATCATTAAGCAGCAGTAACTGCCACACATCTGCACTCTTCCCATCCAGCCTGATCCTCGGGCTGGGTGTCTCTAGCCTTGCCGGACCCACCTTCAGCAATCTGCCAATACAGGCTCAACAAATACGTCACACATTGGTGTGGATGCATTTCAGTAACGAAAAATAAAAACGCTTTTGTCAGCTCCTCAAATCAGGGTGAATTTTTCCTTTATTATGCGTAGCGATGGTTTATCTTTTTTCCTTTTTTTTCTTCAAGCACCCTGAGGCACTGTGATGGATGGAGCTGCACTGCATCAGTGACCCCACAGACCCCAGGAAAGGGACAGCTCCTGCTGCGAGGAGTGGCCAGCTGGCCCAGATGGGAGAGGTGAGGGTGGGGGTGATGGCACGGCCAAGAAAACAAAGAGGTGGCAGCAAAAAAGAGGAAAAGCTCCCCAGCTTCTTCTTGGTCTTCCTTTTCATCTTTCTCCAGTGCCACAGAGGAGATGGAAAAGCTAAGGCAAAGAGAGGGCCGCAAGGGCTGAAAAAGAGCATGGCAGGGAAAACTTCAAGAAGAGAAGGGGGGATATCACCAGCTTCCCTTCATCTCTGCCTCAGCTGCTTTCTTGAAGTGCTGAGCTGTTAACAGCGTCTGGCCAGCTCCTGGCTGCCTCCTCCCAGGGGTCAGAATAAGGGACGTCACTGCAGGGTTCCTTCCCCTGTGCCCCTTCTTCCAGTGATGCTTTGTAAACCAGAAGTAATCACAACTGAGGCAACCGTTTTGTCAAAGTCAGGGAAAAGGGCATCATGAAAAAGACAAAATCATGAAAACGGAGGAAATGCACATTGTCTGGTAGCACCAAAGAGTGAGTGAGTGTACCAGGGGGAAAAGAAAGAGATGCTATAAGTTAATCATCAAGGTGCTCTTGCTGGTCTTTATTAGGGTGTAAGCCAGCAGAAACCTCTCCAAACTCAATGGAGATATACTGGGGCACCCTATCCATAAAATAAAATTGAGCCCACAGTCTGTGTTGTCGATTCCTGGATCTTATTTTATTTATTTATTTTTAATTTGAGTGAGAACAAAGGAGCTTTCATGTGGCTGGAAAAGAAAACCTTAAGCTTTTATTTTTGCTGCTTGCAGCAACAGAAATGTGTTATATTTCTGAATTTTCACATCAGTATATTTCTGAAATTCCCTTAGTCTCAATCACTTTTGTTTGCACAAAAAGGTGCTTCATAGAAGTGCTCTAACAATGCCTCATCCACACAACCCCATGAATAACAATGAAATGTGAAAAGCCATGGATAACTGCCGAGAGAAAAATTCACAAAATAAAGAGCTTCTCAGATGTTAAAACAAAACTGTTGCCTTGAGGTTGGTCCATTGTGCAGCACATCAGAACAAGATGTAGTTGACGCTAACTTGTGTTCATGCCTCTGGCACTGATGTCTCTTCAACTCTTGGACAACTTTTAAAAATTCTCTCTTCCTCAGTTAATATTTTAGAATAAAAAGTGTAAATGGTAATATTATTAAGGACTTTTAAAAATATATATCATAATTGCCAATACCTCAAACCCAAAAGTTTTTATGGAAAAGCTGAAGTTTTGACAAAACCTTGGGAATGGTTAGTGGTTGCTAGGGTCCTGGATGGAGCCCACTGTAGCAAGACAGACCCAAGGGGAACACAGAGCTTGTGCTCACCTGTTTCCCTCCCTGGGAGCTGTGAAATCCCACCTTTCCCTGGCAAAGCCTCTCCTCCTGAGCCATCCACCTCTTTCTCAACTTTAGCTGAAGCGCCTCCACAGGTATTTACAGGCTGAGGAAGCCAGGTGACCTCTTGACAAATGGTGACTTTAAATTCCTTCCATCCCTCCCAGCCAAGGCAAGGAATGGGTCAGATTTATTTCAGATGATGATTTGGTAGTTGCTTTTTTGCCACTCTGAAACAAAACACTTCAACTTGCATTGTATAAGGCACTCTAGACTTGAAACACAAAGGTCTCGCTTTCCAATTAAAAAAAATCCAAGAAAAATAGATAAAATGAATGGTGAAAAGCATTATCTAAGTAGAGAAAGTAGTTTTGTCCCCCATTTTCCATGGGGCTGCTGAGGCAATTTGCCTGAGGTTTAGACCCTCCTTTTGCCTTGGAGGACTCACATCTCAGGGCAATGCCTTCACCACCCCAGTGATTTCACCAGGAGAGGAGGAATGAAAGTTAATCTCAAACCCTTGGCTGACCTGAGTCCTCTTTGCCTAAACAAATGTACAAGAGATCAGAGCCTGTAACTCGGATGCTCCCTCTCATTGCTGAGTGTCCTTGGGAAAGGCTGGTGATCACTTTTTCTCACCTCCAACTCCCCCTTCCCACCCCTGCCCACCAGCCTGGTAAATATTTAAGTATTCCTGACAGAGTAGGATGACTCCCATAGGAGCAACCAAAATACCCCAAATATGAAATTACGATGGAAGGTGATTTAGGATCACATCACCTCAGCAAAAAGAGAGGCTTGAACTTCTCTCTCCCACATCCTGAACGCTAATAGATAAAAAAAGGGACATATATTTTTTTCCTTTGGTTTTGTCAGCGTAGCTTAGTATATTTTTTCTCCAAACATCTTTTCAACAAATACCATTCAAATTTGTGAACAGTTTCTAGACAATAAAACTGGCATTTTTTCAGCAAAATTCCCATTTGCCGCCAACAGGAAAGAAAAATCACCCAGCTCTGTTTTACCACCTCCACGTGACCTACAGTTTCACGTGGGCCTGAATCCTAGTGTGAAATTCACCCAGCCTTGGCCCAAAACAAAGCTGCAATTAGCCAAGACCAGCACATACACTTGAGAGACCTCAGCACGATGGGCGGGAAGTCCTGACACACCAATCTCATTTTGAACATTTCCTGCGATGAAGGGGTGGATCTGGGGCAGGGAGAGGGTTTCATCCCCTCCCATTCTACCAGAGCGGAGAACAGCACCTCCCTTGCAGACCCCCGTGGATTATATTCCACTTCTTCTTGTCACGCTCCGTATAATGTTGTTTCTGTGCTGTGAAGGGTGTCTGGCTCTCCCCTTGACTAATCACTGGGCGCTGGAGGGTCCTCTCTGGAGCTTGAGAACTTGACCTCCGATGACACACATTTGACAGGGATGCGGATACATGTGGCTCCCCTCACTCATCCCCACTCACCCCAGGAGTTCTCCTCTGATGCCCTGTCAGCACAGGCTTTCAGACAAAAGATACTGGTGAAATCAACAACAGCCAAAGGAATGTGGCCTTCTGGCCTAACAGCCTTTGATTGATATTCTTTATTTCAACAAAACCTTAACTTGGTTAAAAATATAACGTACAACCTGTTTTGGCATTTCCAGGCAGGACATGTCTGCAGAACTAGCAGGGTCACTGAGGCAATGTGTTTCAAAACAAATAACGGGTCTCGCTTTCAAAATCACAAGGTCGCTTTATCTGTACATATTTCTTCTGTAGTCTGCCAAGCTGCTGCTTTAAAAAATAATCATGTCAATACTCTTATTCACTATCCGCCTTACAATAATGCCCAGAGGCCCAGCAAACTAAGGTTTTCCCAGTGCCAGCTGCATAACAAGACACAGTCCCTGCCCTGCAGAGCTTCCCGTCCCACCAGGCTGTGTGCAGGCGGGGATTTGGAGCACAGGGCTGGGGAAGGCTGAGACTGCAAAAGCAGAAAGCTCAGCCTGTGCAGAGATGGAGGCTGAAGCCTGCTTCGAGAGCCACCTTGTGCCCTTCACACATCCCACTCCGAAACATGAACCCCTTTTTCCAGTAGGTGACCTCCTTCATGCCTTCCTACATGAAGGTTTCTGCATGTGCCCTCCACTGTAGGAGCATCCTGCTCACCCTGCCTGGTCCCTCACCCTCACAGAAAGGGGGGTAAAGCAACACCAGCTCCTGAGCAATTCCCGGACAGACATCATACCCTTCATATAACGAATGACCCTGAGGCATGGGAGACAGGCCTCCTTCACACACTTCCCGCTCTCCACAGGAAATTTCATGGTCTCCTTCCCCCCGAAGAAAAATTGCAACTCTCTTACATGAAACTGGAAGCATCTAAAAGCTCAAGCTACAACTGGCATCTACTCTTGGCCGAATTTTGATCACTTTAATGAAGAAGTGCCAGAATTTCCATGAGAGACAGGGAGTCAAGAGAGATTTCGTGTTCAGAGACCTCTGTCCTACAACAATATTTTAATGAAATGCTAACTATAATACTGAGGTATTTTACAGCTCCACCCTTTGGAAATGATTTTCTAAGAGAAGAGGAAAATTGTTTAATGCCCTGGTTTTCTAACAGCCATTCGGCCCCCACTTGCAAACAAAATTTTTCAAAATATTTTTCTTTCCTATCACACCCTCTCCCATTTCTTTGGGTGTCAGCAACTTCTTCCCTCTGTTGCAGCGACACTGCCTTCCACCAGCATGCCTGGCTCCTGCTGCTCTCACATTAGGAAGGAATCGTTTATTGTCCTTTGCAAAGCCTGCCAGGTACTCCCTCATGACAAAAAGCCCCAACTACGCTTTAGGCAGAGCAGCTAGCCTCCCCCTCCTGCATGGTTCTAGCTGGTTAATGAATAGAGCAATATCAGAATATCCCAATATTTGAGAGAGACACTTCCAAAGAAAACAGACAAGTGCAGGGAAATGTACATGCAAACCAGGAAGGTGGAACAGGTTTCTCTCCAAGTCTGTCTTTAGTTCATCCTAACTAACAGGGAACCTTTCTGCAACCTACAAAAATAGGCTGCTGCTGACCTCACATACTCTGAATTTTAGCTTTTATTTCTGCAAATGCTAACACCTGCACCACATGGCCTCTCAAGATGCTGTGTTAGGCATTCATTGCCAGTGCTAATTGCATTTATCTTTGTAACTTGCATTCAGATGAATGCTTTATATATATGAAAGATACCTCTCTAAAATAGAGTAAGGTAGCAGTCATCTCTGGATACTGAGGATACATGAAGAAGCATCAAAGTAAACAATTAAGAATTTGTAGCTGGAGATTTTTGCATAATGCATACAAAAAAATTTGTCTGCCTATTTTTGTTCTGGAACACCATTAAATGCTGAAGTGATACACAATACTCCCCATGAGATTGTGCCTGCTCAGCTGCTCGTAACATGTTTTAGGGGTGGGGGTTTTTGGCTGCCAGGACTTGTTGCCCACACTGGTACCCCTAACCATTATCGAGTTGTCTCCTAGCTTTCCTTTAGATAAACCAGACCTGGTCTTCTCAAGTATAAACATTACCACAGACACCACAAATGGCAACATTCATTAAAACACGTTAACTAAATTGCTTGCGCTGATGAGTCCTATCTGAGACCCCAGAGAACAGAACTAACTTTGCATGTAAGAAATAAGAGTGAAGAATTCAAAAGCTGTAGTCCAGTAACAGCAACCAGGAAGCATCTGCAATTTATGATCAACGAAGGTGTGAGCAAGATCTTCAGCCAGTGTAAACTGATGCTGGTGGCGCTACAGGAATTTGTATCGTTTGAAAATGATCAGGCCCAAGATAGACATCATCTTTCAACAATTCTAGCAGAAAAAAACCTTATTAGTTAACTATTCCTCAAACACACTACTAAAAAATGAAGCCTGTATTCACCTTGAATTAGATGATCTGTAACAGCGATAAAAATGGCCTTCTATCCAATGTACCCTCAGTCTAAATACCCTCATATCCTCTATTCTTCCCAGACAGGTAACAAATTTGTTTTGTCAAATGCACTTCCCCCCACCCTGGAACAGAAAAAGCAGAGGATAGGACCCCATGATCGTTATCCTGGGAGGCGCACATCCAAAATCAATGCAGCCTCGGGTTATTTTGTATGTAGAATATCACGGCCTTTTTAAATAAAAGCCACATTTAACATAAGAGAGCAACAAATCACTCCACATTCCTCCTCTCAAGGTGCTTAAGAATGGGTGAGATGTATTTACTCACACCTATCTACTTACTCTACTCTGCCTGGGCTATGTTCAGAGAATTGTGCCTGTGGTCATGAACAGGCTGTATCTCACTGAAGGATCTACTTTGTTATCATCAGGGCTACCTTTTGCCCAAGACCATTCTCCCTCCAGAGCTAAGTAGATGAGATATGACGGCTTCGTGCTCAGCAGACTTCCATTATTAGAGTCCCATCTCTGATCGGGTGGCATTTCGCAAGCTGCCTCTTTCTGATTTCCTGTGCTACGCAAATATCATTGCTTCCTTGAGGCTGTAGGAGATGTGGGATTGTCCACTCCATTCGACTGAAAGCCTCTGGACACAAAACAGCTGCATGGAGAACCATCATTTTTACAGAGATAGATGGTCAGAAGCTGCTAGAGGCTGAAGTCCAGAACCACTTTGTTACCAGTGATTTATGTGACATCCTTAATTTCTAAAAGCCAGCTGCTTCCAAAAACAGCTACAAACAAAGAGGCCAGACTCTAATCTTGGTTATGTCTGTTTATCTCTGCAGTTACTCCCAATTTACACCAGGTAAGCAGAGATCAGCATCTAGCTCCGTCTTGCTTTGCCTCGGCTATAAATAAGCCCATTAGGGTTTGTCCCAATGATGTAATGCTTTAATGCAATACCCTACATCTATTTGTGACAGTGGAGCTGCAGTGGGGGCAGACAGAGCTAGGATGAGCTATTTCCCATGTTTCTCACACAGGGCAAATCAAAGTTTTATTCCCAGCCACCATCCCCACGTTCTTAACTCTCTGCTCCAGACAGCTGCTTGACTGTTGTTCCAAATGTGACGTTAGGAGCAAATAACAGCGATACATCCTGCCCATTGGGTCTGGAAAATCCCAGAACGAGACAGCATGGACAATGATCCTGATCTTTAGTACTGTACACTTTTAACTATAAATCCCTAGGATTACAGTAGGGCAGGAGGAGTTTGTCACTCTTGGCTAGGCAGCCTCCAGAGGGACTGCTTTTCAGGCTGAAACATCTTAAAGGCAGTTGCTACAAATCTGGGCTGTAACTAGCAACAAAGGAATTTGGCCTAATTAAGGCCTTTGTATGATCAAAACATTAAACAATCATTTAACCACCTGCAGCTAAAGATATAAATACCTAAATATATGGGGAAACAGTCTACAGTAGAAGGAAAAAAGCAGGCTGGAGTAGAAGAAAAATTGGTGCTTCCTATTAGGATGTGCTGACTGCCCTCTATGAAAAGTCAGCTACCTTCAGTTTCTGCCTGTGTCTATGGGAGGAGAAAGGCATAATTGCTAGGTAGCGATTACATAATACCTATGTGTAGAGGTCCTTGATTTGCATCCAGAATAAGAACACAAAATACTGCTGCCTCCCATCATATGCTTGTAAATCTCATAGCGGTGTTTATGAATTTTCATCTTGAGCTCCTGAGACGCTTTAAACCAGTGTGAATCTCAGCTCTCGTATTAAAAAAGAGCGGTATTCTGTCCCTCAGTTGCAGAGAAATGCTTGAAAATATATAACGAGTGAAGACTACTGATGCAAAGAGTAAAAAAGGAAATAAGAACTCAAAATTAAAGAGGAGCAGGGTTTGGGAGAGGTCCTCAGAAACCAGAAGCAGTGCCCATGCAAGCTCTGTCAGTCTGCCACGTGCACCCAGAATGTTGCTAGTTGCAACCAACGCCACCAGAAGACGCTGCCATGTGTGCTGTGGCACAGCAAGTCCTCTGCCACCCCGTGCTAATTTGGGGACATATCTGAAATTTGGGTGCAAGCACCGAGAGATCCAGAAACATTTTTACAGGCTGCAGCCCTCACTGGGTTTGCATCAACACTCGAGAGTTTTTAATGAATAGACAAAGAGAGGCTTTGCTAGAGAAGCCAGACCAAAATGTTGCAAATACCCTGAGCACAAGTTCTGCGACGGTTACAGAGAAGGAACATGACAACCCTTCCTAGCCCGGCCCCTGTGGACAGACCATACAAGAGCAATAAACCAGGCGTCCTACTGGGATGCTTCCATCCCAGTGTCTTGCCTGAGGGCCAGGGCCCTGTGTTCTTCTGCTACTGCTGGTCCCTTGCCAGGTGCCAGGAGGGCCCAGCTCCCTTTCAGGGTCCTCCGCTCCCACTTCTCCAGCTCGCTGCTCTCCAGCCTTCCTGCACAGCCAGCTCCCAAGATGCTGCCTTCGTGCCACAGAATCCCAGAATCATTCAGGTTGGAAAAGACCATCAGCCCGAGTCTACAAAGTTCTCCCCTACACCACATCCCCCAACATCTCATCCAAACGACCCTTAAACACACCCAGGGATGGGGACTCCACCCCCTCCCTGGGCAGCCTATTCCACTCTGACCACTATTTCTGTGAAAATTTTTTTCCTAATGTCCAGTCTGACTGCTCCTGCTGTCCTGCAGCTTCCCATTGATAGGGGCCCCCTCTGCCTGGAGGTATTTGGGAATTGATCAGTAATAGCAGCCACCTCATCCAAACCAAACTGCTCCGAAGAAAATACATCCGAGTCAAGAAAGCCTGACCTTAGAAATAGAGCGAGTGTCCGATGCCACATGTGAGAAAATTTCTTTCTCCTTTTCTGCCCCAAGAGATACTCAGTTACATGAAGAAGCAGAGCAACGTGGACCACAAAGACTGTGAGAGAGATTCAGCTCTGGGCTGTGGTAATATTCCCACTGGACGTGGGAGAAGCAGTTTCACATTTTTGCTATAAATCTGCCCAAATGGCAACACAAACCCAATCCCCACAGCCCAAATTAAGGAACTTTCACCACCCTCACGTTCGAGGGCAGATCTCTGATTTTCCACCCATCATCACCATTTTTCTTTACAAGTTGGGTCTCCAGCATGGATACAGGATGAATCCTGATGACTTCTGCAGACCACCAGACTCTTCCCTTGTACTCATCCTTCATTAAAGCAAGAAATGCACCTTACAGAAGAGTAAAGGCTTCAAATAATTGCAAAACATACCCCAAATATGTAAATAATAATCCACTACCTTTGAATATTTTTTTAAAAAGAGAACATACATCTGACTTTATTAGAGACAAAACACATGGCTTGTTCTGAGTGCTTTCTGTCAATATATACCAGCACAGCAGGTACATTCCCTGTGCCTTGAAAGAGGCACCGCACGAGATTAGGTAGTTATTTTTGTGACATGTCCTTGTCAGTATTTCTCAGCTATGTTCCTGCTCATGAGGGAGGGTGTGACTGTCCAGCTTTATGAATGAATGATGTCAGGGTTTGATCAATTCACAGGCAGTCTGCTGAATGTCATTTGTTAAAACTGAAAATACATGCCAATTAAATGTCAGCCCTGTCTTGTCATCTCCCAGCAATTAGAGCTAGCCTTCACATCGACATCAGCTGTTTTATAGCACCATGTAAGTGAAACGTTAAGGATGTAACGTTTTTAGCTGTTTGAGTGCTTGGGTGAAACTCGTGACTATTTCTTGGGCATGCAGTGTGATTCTGAAGTAGACATTCCTTGCAATATTAAGTGTGTCAGAAGGAACACCATCACAATTCTACCACACTGGCTGATTTCAGCAATCAAAACGAGGTCACTCACACCATTTACACACTGCATAATTCAATAGTCTTGCAAACCCATAGAGGATGCGATTTTATGGCGCTGATGAATCAACACAGAAGCTTTGGCACTAGCAGTATTCTTCCAGCACACTGAGTAATACCTTTCTCCACATGGGGACCTGTAGTGGGACTGTTTACATATCAAGCTGCTGCTCAATATGATCTCAAGAGCAGAACCAGGTCCTTCAGGTAACATTAAAAGTGGCATGTAAATTTCAGAAATCTAAGTATTCAGAAAAGAGTTTGAAGTCCACGTAGCAGTTGTAGAGGTAGAGGTCAATTTTCTTTCTGTTTTCACTGTTATAACTTATTTCAAGGTCCATGCTCCCTTGAAAACTTTAAAATTTGCAATGTAAAGGCAAACTGGTCACACACATCAATCACTGTTTTGAGTATTTTTGTCAAATCCATCAATAAAACCTAATCCAGACAAGCAACCTTTCTGACCCTGAGGTAAATCCCCTCCTAAAGGAAAGATGACCTTAATTCCAAGTAGAGTATTGTTTTCCATAGTAATTGATACCTAACTAAAATCCAACTATCAAGAAAATGTTTAACCGGAATTTCTTCATGCATTGTGCATTTCTGTGTTCAATTCAAATGCATTATCACAAAGAACATATATCTGTATGTAATTCAGAAGTATTTCACTTGCAGGCCACTGCTCCTATTCTTTCTGCTCTTCCATCATATAAGCATAAATTTTTTGCCATCTTGTGTGACAATAAGGCAGCTGAGTCCAACAGTTCTTACAGAAATTTTATCTGTGACTACACCAAAAAAATTAAATACTTTTCTAACTCATAACAACTCCTCTCAAGAACACTGGGAAACGAAAAAAACTACCTGTGAGTTGCAGTCCTATTTCCCTAGTCACTGCCAAAGAGCCTGGAGATGTTCAAACAGCTGAACCTGGAAAGGCAGCAGCAGGAGCAATGCACAGAAGAGAAAATGAAAAGGAAAACAACTGCAACTCCCACCCTGTGGGTTAGAGCAGTTGCCCTCAAGCCAGCCCTCCTTGCATGGCTGCTGAAGTAGCCAGATAACCTCCTCCCTCCTTGGTTCTGTCATACTCACCATTTTGCTGTCTGTGCTCTTGGACATCCAAGAAAGCCAGTGTCCTGATCCATAACTACGAAATGCCTGGGGACTCTAGTCTCCATCAGGTGATGCAGAGCTCTACTTCTGGTTAAATGCACAACACTCACACCAGCAGCCTTGGAGCTGAGCGGCTTTACACCAAGGGGTACGAGCCCCTCAGCTCTTCTCCCTAACTGCTCATCCCTAACGACAAGAGCTCCAGGGACCACATGAACTGGCCTCCTCCCTGTGTTTCTGTTCTTCAGTTCCACAACATGGACACCCTCGGACAAGTCCATAAAATACAGGAATTTCCCAAACGTAACCTCTTTTCTCAGTGCCTTTTCCATTCCCTCTGCCACTCGCTGAATGTAGACCACATGGCAAAGGGACGTTAGCCTGAATTCCTCAGACATCATTCTACAGCCACTGGTCTTTCAAGGTGAACAAAAGTGCTTTATGCACTCATCAGCACAAATCTCCCCCTCTGAGGGGATCCTCTGTCTGCTCAGAGCATCTCAGGGTGTTCTGGATTGTTACCCTAAGTGGTTGTTAACATGTTTCTGCAGTGATTGCCTCTCTCTTATCTTTCTCTCCCTCTCTCTGCCCAGATGGGCAGTTCTGGCTACTGAACTCATCCTCAGTGAGACACTTCTGAGGTCTGAAAGAGGACAGGGCTGTGTAAACAAGAATAGAGAAGGAAAAGCATTACGAGTCCAGTGTCATACAGAAACTGAGTTTGGGAAGAGACCTCATAAGGTCATCTAGTACAATCTCCTGTCCAAAGAAGGGTCAGCTACTTTGAGCATGAGATCAGATCCTGTTGTTCAGGGCTTTAGCTGATCAGGTCTTGGAAACCTACATAGATGGAAATTGCATAATTTTCTCTGGGCAGCCTGTTTCAACTCTTGAAGGACCTTGTGATGAAAAAGCTTTTCCCTATATCTAGTCAGAACCTCCCATCTGTAAATTTATGTTCATTGTCTGTTCTTCTGATACACACCACTGTGAAGAGCCTGGCTCCAACTTCTTGATGGCCAAAGCTGACTCTTCTCAAGACTGAACAAGCCCCATTCCCTCTACACCTCTGCATGGGGTACATGCTACAGCCTCCTTTTGGTGTCCCTCTGCTGAACTCTCTCCACTTTTTCAATGTCTTACTTCTACTGGGGGTCCAAGTACTGAACACTGTACGCTTGTTGGGTCTAAAAACTGCTGAGTAGAGGGAGATAGTCCCTTCCCTCAACATGGCTATTCTTCTGCTAATACTGCCCAGGATACTGTCGGTGTATTTTCTTGCCAGGGCATACTGCTGGCTCGCGTTCAGCTTGCTGTCCACCCTGACATCCAGGTCATTTACAGCAGTCCTGCTCCCCAGCCAGCCAGTTCCCAGTCTGTACCATTACCAGGAGCTATTCTTTTCCAGGTGCCAAATTTTGCATTTGGCCTTGCTGAATTTTGTAAGGGTCGTGTTGTCCCATTCCTCCAGCCAGTCTAGGTCTCTCTGAATGGTAGCCCTGCCCTACAGCATATTTACTGATGCTCACAATTTGATGACATCTGCAGATTTTTAAGCACTCCACCACCTCCTCCATATCATAAAGAGGAGCTATTATAGACACCTACAGAGTCTGTTTTGACCTCCAGGTAACATAACACTCATTAGCCACTACCCTTTGAGCTCTATCATCCAACCAGCTTTTACCCATCCAGATCATAATATCCTAACTTGAATCCAAGAATATTCTATGAGTCAGTGTCAAAAGCCTTGCTAAAGTGGAGGCGGATGGCATACTGCTTTTCTTTCTCCCGCAAACCTAGTCATTTTATAATAATAGACAGTTTGGTTGAGCTCTGTTCACTTCTGGTAACTCCATGTTGCAAACAGCTTCTTCCCTTTCATGTGCCCAGAGATGCATTCCAAAAAGCTATTTTAAGAAAAGGCAAGACAGAGCACACGATTTGTCCTGTTCCCATGCAGATAAAAGATGATCAGAGGAGCAGTGTTAGGGGCAGAAGTGATGCTGCCTCACTACCCTTCCCTCATGGTCTTGTCACGGCTGAGTAGTGAGGCTCAGGGCTTGCCAAAGAAGCCTGTCCAACTTGCCTCTCTATGTTGAATAAAGGCACTGAGAAGGCTCCAAATTAACGACCTATGCACATTTCCAGACACATTACCTTGTCCCACCAGTCTCTGCATTGGACACTGGGCCCCAGTTGAGGCTTTTAAAATCCTGCCTGGCACTGTCCCTACTGTCATCTCCTTCCTGAAGGCCACAATCTCCCATGTCAGCTAGATTTAGCAGAAATAACAAAACTGGTATGCAATACATGGAGGCTTATGAACTATGCCAGAACTTCAATAGGAAATAACTCTGCTCTGCGCAAAGCTAAATATGAACATAATCTGTATGTGCAGTTGGTTTCCTCACTGATGATCATTTTGCTTCTGCTCCGGCATAACCTCATGAACTGGAGAGCAGAAGAGGTCAGATAGCAAACACATCTGAAGTTTACTTAACTAAAATGTCTGTCGATGGTCACGTATGAAGAATACACGCAAAATTTTATACTGGGGAAGTGTTTGAAAGAGTTTTGAATGAATCCATGTTTCGTAAAACTGTGTATTTTTATGGACAAATCCATTTTATTTGCAGTTTGACGGGCAACATTCAAATATTTATGCTGGTCGCAGGACAAAACCTGCTTAATTTTCTGATAAGACACTGAGAAAATCAGATTTATTTTTGAATCAGCCAAAATGTTTATTTGCGTCATTTTGTAATTTTCTCACTGTTGCTACTTGATAATCTGTTGAGCAAGTTTTCAATAGAAAAAGGTGTTCATTACTCCTTGAGTTCAAAGGGAGTCCCCACCTGCCTCACACTGCTTTCGATTCTCCACCTCATGCCATTGCCCTCCAAATCAGCACTTCAGAGTTGAATGGCTCTCTTGGCAGATTGCTGGGAGCCTTCTCTTCTTCGGATCTGTAAATGTGCAGCAGCCAACTGGCCTGCAAGTAGCAGCAGAAAGTAGTTAAGTTAAAGAAAGCGCCAAAAAGTTTGGATGCCTATCTGAATGCTAGCGGCTTCCATTAGTAATAATCCATTGTTCAGTGAGAGAGCTAGTGCTAATGACCCCTGTTCAGGAAAGCATTTAAACAGAGGCTTAACTCTGTCCCTATTCAGGCTGGCACTTATGTCTCAGTTTAAGTGCTGTGCTGAATAGACCTTTTTTCCCTGAATCAGGGCCAATTTCAGTTCATCATCCCTGAGGAACAGATGCATTCTTCCCCCCTTTCTGACAAATGTGGAAAAACATGTTGCTAATATTTAACATGGAAGCAGGAACAGCCTAGGATAAAAAGAGGAATGTCTTCCTGTCAGTACAGACCTACCTACCCTGTGCTCCCCCAGCGCTCAGTGGTACTCACCTGGGGCTTCTGATGGATGGATGGCAGAGGTCACTGCAATCCTCCGCCGTGTGAAGCAAGACGTCTTGACTTAATGGATAGTCCCTCCTCCTAAATCTGTCTTTGCATTCCTAGGAAGTAGCAATGCTTTACTTCCAAATGCTGTCAGATTCAGGGGAGAAAGAGCCACAAAGTACTAAATATTACTAGTCATTATTCAATCAATCATGGATCAATACAGCGGTAAGAACATGTCTGTCTCCTAAGGTTCAACTATGGCCTTACAAATAGGAGACGGGAGGGGATGCAGCAACTGCATTGTTTTAGGGGGGAAGTTTATGACTATACACTGAGAAAGAATTGTAATGAAGGCTACTCTAAAAGGCGTAAAGGGCTGTTAAGCACCAAGTTCCTACATCTGTCTTCTACAGGCCTCCTTTAAAAACTCCAAAGAGTAGGGTTTTTTCAGCAGCGTATTTGCAGACAGCCACAATTACCCCAACCACCACCTTTCTCTGCTAGGTAACGCATGGGGCTCCCACCCCATGAGACACCTCTCCCCACAGATCCAGAGAAGCAGGGCTACCTGAGCCCCTGGCAGGGCTGTCTGAGGCACCTGAGCACTGAGCATGAGAACAGGCATATCTTGGTAGGAGTTCAACCCAAGAAAAGAAAAATTACATTGAGGCTTTTGACTTTGTGGAGGAACTGGTGATGTTATCACAATATGTACCGTAACTTGCATAGTTAACAGTAGTGGCAAATTAAATGCTGTTTATGTTCAGCACAGGCAGAGGAGGAAGGAAACAGGAAGATTAATTAAAACTTTTCTGAGTGGTAAACGTGATGACTAGAACCCATGGAGCAGCTCTCAGTCCCAGTGGAAACATGGTATCCTGATGTCTTTAGTCCTGGTACAAATCAGAAGCACCCCTGTTGCTAAGATGCTGCAAGCAAGTTAAAAGGAAGGTGGATATTTCCTTTAATTTCATTGAGCTCATTATTAACAGGGGAAGGAAGAAGAAGGGGACTATGAAGAAGTGCCTCTAAGGTCATTGGACATGTGCTAGAAGAGCTTTGGAATCTGATGCAGGGAGGCTGGAGAAATGAAATCCACATCGAAAGCTAACATTGGACTATGACAATGTTTTCACTGCATTCAATGTATTTCACAAGGTTCAGCTATGTAAATATACGGGCTGCTTTTTCCCTCAATACAGGGTGCAGCTTGCAAGCCTAAGGAATTTCTGGTTGCATTTTCTCGTATATGATCTAGTAGCCTTCCTTTCTCTTTCATATTGTAAACATATTATTACTAATAGGCAGTGAATAGACCTTTTTTTTTTAATTTTATTTTTGTGTTACTTTAAAAAAAAAATGAATTGTTATCAGATTTAATGATATGATAAGCTTTAAAGTTCCCCTGGGAAGCTACCACAGCCATACTGATTTACATAAGCATTTTCCTACACATAATACAGCATGCAAGCTCTCTGATCTCATTATTCATTAGAAAATTAATGATATCTCTCAAACGTGAAAGCAGACCAGTTCTGCAGAGAGTGCTGGAAATTGGCTAGTTCTCGACGCGGTAGTCATTTTCAATTTACTGGCTTGAAAAAAAGATGCTTTTAAGCAAATAAAAGGGTGCTGACATCAAACAGATACTTGTCTTGCTGCCAGGGAACGAGATGCCTTTTAAGGCAGGAAGGTGGGACTTGAGTGATGTGAATAGGAAGAAAAGAAAACAAGCCAGTCAGAGTTAAGCAGCTCTGCCCCATTCATGAAAAATGTCTAGGCTCATTTCCTCATTGCCAGAGGTCTTTTTTGCTTAAATTCTAAAGCCCGTGCTCTGTTCTTGCCAATAATAAATAGCAGCCTGTTGTTAGAAAAAGTGCAAACTATGGAGTTTTTTTAAGTGCTTTTCCCCAAGCTACACAAATTGTGGCATCCCATAGATCAAGAGACAATGTTAATAAACCCCTCAAAACATTGCTGATAACTATATCCTGAAATTGAGACTGTCTGAGATGCTGCAGAATGAACTACGGGATATTCACTCACGGGGAGCAAGCGCTGACCATCAAGGATGGCATGAATTACCACATGACTGATCAAATTAAGATCTGATTTTTATCCTAGCTCTATTTAGATTATAGGACCAGCAATTAGGAAAGGCTAACTCCACTATGCAATTCTGCTAGTTTTGGATATGACTAACAAACAGGATGATTGTTTCTGTCGCTGTAGTAACACAACTGTCAGGGCATAGCGGGGGGGGGCTCTCGCTGCACAGAGTCTCAAAGTGGAACACCTTTGTGTCCATCTCTTATAGTAAAATGGATGAAACCTGTGCCTGCTGCTTGTTGAAGTAGATGCAATCTTCGTTTGTGAGATATGATTGCGGATTTTTAATGCAAGTCATAGCTCAGATAGCAACAGAAATTGTTCTGGGGTGTGGTAGAAAAGGGATATTAGACATGCACTGCAACATCCTGTTTTGGAACTAGTTTAATATGAGGCTCACAGGCTCAGCATTACAAAATTCTGCACTCAAGCTGTCACTTGCCAAATTTTTTGCACATTAGTTTTGTTTTTTCTTTCCTGTGATCGGTAGCAACATAAAAGGAAACATCTGTTTCTGCAGTGTCCGAATTAGGGGATGCCATAGGAAAAACACACCAAAGCCACATCGGATTTGAAATAACCAGGCACCGTGAGAATTTGTGCAATTTGCAAACTCTTCCAGTAGGGAACCAGAAATCTGCCGGCTGATGTGATGGGAATTCCACCAGGCTTCCACCACTACAGAAAGAGCACTACTGTTGTATTGATGTTTTGATCATATCTTCAACTATTATGATATCCAAAAAATACAGAATGCAAAATAATTAACCAAACATCAATTACAGCTGTGGTTTGGAGAGTAAGACTTGCACACCTTTTCTGAGATAAATGTCCTCCAAGGGAAGCAATTGTCCTATCAGAGAGCATTGCTATGAAGGTCTAATGAGTATATATGTTTGGGGTTTAGATTAAAATTTCTGATGGGTCTTATAATAATAAGATCTATCAGACTAAAATATCAAGACACGTTTGGGGGAGAAAAAGAGATTTCCAATCTAGCAGGAAAGGAAAATTTCACTTCTTACCTGATTCATCATCTGTAAAACTCTTAAATGGAACCCCTCAAATCTGCACTAGAAACTACCGTACATGAAATATAATTCTCTTATTCACAGGATAAATCTGTGCAGCCCCGAATCTCACAGCCAAGAACAATGTGGTCAACATGTACGAATACCTGGAGAAGACTTATGGTCTGGAAAACCAAAGGAAGTGTCCCACTTAAAGCAGCAGCTGGGCCAAGCGCACTCATTGTTGGATTCCAGAACAGAACAATTTAAAGATACTTTAAAAGAAAGGTTGTGAACCCCCTATACTACCCATGGCATGAACCAGTCCCTGACCCGACAAGCTTACTGCTGAAATACAGACACAAACAGACAACATGACTTCTCTCAGGCGGCTGGAGACAGAATTAGAAACAGCATGGAGGTCAATCTGCTTTAACCCAACAGCCCACTGACCTGCACAGCCTTTGGATTACGGTGATTACTGCTGTTGCATTAGTATCTAGGAGCCCCAAGGACAATGATAGTGTTGTGCTAATCTCTGTACAGTCATACAACAAAAAGATGGTCCCTGCCCCAGAGAGTTTTCAAGCTAAAGCACTGGACACAGCAACTAGAAAGACAGGGGAGCACAGGCAAGCAGTGAGGTGAGAAGTATTTTTACAAATATTTTCCCTTAAGTCGCAGTTCAACAAATACTTCAGGCTGACATAAGACAGCACTGAAAGTAACGGATCTGATCTCCTGCACCACTCCCCCCTTCTGCCAGCATGGGTCTTCCTGCAGCCAGGTGAAATGGCCTGGGGAGCTGAAAAAATAACATTCTTTTCCTTTAAGGGGTTTTATTTAAGCCAGATTTTCTCCCTAGTCAGAGTCAAGGCCACAAAAAAAAGAGTAACCAGTAGACACAGAGCAGGAGTGGGACTGTTTCTTTATGCAGCAGTACTAGTTGTTTTTAAATGTCTGTTGAACCAAACACTGCCTGGGCAACTGTAGTGAGACCAGTTAAATGATGAGGATACCTTCAAAGAGAATGCTATAGGTAAGGATGCTCCCAGGACTGGTGACATTAAGGCCTTTCTCTAGAAATGTCAGTAAATGCATCTGAAAGAAGCATCCACTATCTTGCCTTTTAGTGATTAGTTGTGCTTTCCATGATGGCAGGAGCCATGTATAATGATACCCCCAAAGGGAGGGAAGATTAAGGAGCGAATTTCCCTTTAAAAAGCTCAAAATGCCAACCAAGTATGCCACATATAAAATCAATAAGACATGCTTTATCTCTCTGGAAAGATGGAAGTCATGAGTTTTGAAAGAATGTTACGGATATTGAACACAGCTCACCATAGAAGAACTATGAAGTATTATAATAGTCTCAAAAATGTGAACACCAAGAAAACTATGCAATCTCCAAAGAATTTGCAAAGGAAGGTATGCAAAAAGGACCATGGGATGATAGAAGGCCATGAAGGGGGCAGGAGGAGGATCCATTCTGCTTTTGAGATGAGTGGTCACAGGAGTTGGGAACATCAGTCTTAGGTGAACAGATGAAAGTGGAGAAAAAATGCACAGGGGAATTAAGTAGGGTACGTAAAATGTGTAGCTAGCTTCAGAGAGATTCACTTGTGTCCAGCAGACCTAAAGCCGAACTGTGAAACATAACCTTTAAGATATGAGATGACCCTAGATGGATGTCCTGTAGATTTCTAGAGCTGAGGAAAGCCTCAGTGAGAACCCACGCTGAAGACAGTGCTCAATGAAAATGGGACACTCCAGTCTGGGGGAGATCCTAAAGGACAACTAAGGCTTTGAAGTGAGGCCAGGGATGCTCTGAAATTAGCATCTTGTTTTCTTCTAGGAGTAACAAAATGCTCCAAAGCTCTAAATTCCAGACATAGGGGTTTCCTACAATGATCTTCGCTCTGTTCCTTGTAGGTTTGCCTGGTGCTTGAAGTGAATGAAGAAGGATCTGGTAAACCCAAAATACTTTTAATTAGTACTAACCTAATTTCCCAAGGAGTTGTCTAGTAAATGTGGACAGATCCTTAGGTGACTACAGCCCAAGGCAAGATGGAAAATTGAAGGCAGTGGGCTAGATTTCTCACAAAACCACCAACATCACTTTGATGGCTGATATAAGTTCATATAGCTCTTGTGGAGGCATTTCCTATGGAGGTGTGTTAGCTCTTGTCTCTTTGGCAATAAGCAAACCATGGAGAGACACTGACACGGGACAAGTGCACAGTGTCATACTTCTAGTTCAGTGCCCAGGTTTGGAGTCTGGATAGTAGTGCAGTGCTGTGGGCTACGTTTTTAAGATGGGTGCCTAAATCCACACTTCTGCTTCTAAAAGCAGGTACTTAAGAATCTAAAAATAGGTCTGCATAATTATCCTTTGGAAAGCAGTTTTTAAATTGTGCAGCTGACACTTGGGAATTCCAAGTGGCTGATCAAACTGAATAGAAAACTGTAGCTATAAAGTGAATGAGCGACCAGACTATATTGAAAAGACTGGCTTATTATGACGAGAAAAGCCAGTAGCACTTTTCCCATGATCACCAGCACTCTGATTTCCACAGTACAAAGTCCAATGAAGACAAGAATTTAGTCCAGTATCCCACATCTGGATATTGCCCTATTCTGTAGCTTGCTTTGTGTTTTTATTAGACTTAAATTTTATTTCAGTGGGATGTTCTCTTTAATTTGCAAAGCGTATGAGGCAGCTTGTGTATTCAGGAAGCTATTAACCACAAACCTCTAATTCCGGGGGAAGAGAGGGGAGGGCAAAATTACTGGAAATTGAGATTTAGAAAAAAAAAAAAAAATGTGGTGTGGATATTAGTCGAAGAAAGCAGAAGGTATTGCTATATGAATCACACCGAACAGAATAAAACTCTGGGTGTGGAAATCTGTTTTCAGGAGTCTCTCACAAAATATCTCTCTCTCTTGAGGCAGTCATACCCATGATACGCACCTGGTAGCAGCAAAGTGTCACACAAAGAGCAGAAGTTGAACTGTAGCATCAGAACCGTACTTACTTCAAAAAATAAAAATCTATCAGTTTTAGTAGTCTTATTCTTGATGTGATCCTTGCTTTAAGTAGCTTCTTGCCTTTAGTATTGATTTCACACAGAATTTCACACAGAATCATCTAGATTGGAAAGGACCCTGGAGATCATCTAGTCCAACCATTCTCTAGCACAGTTCCCACCTACAGCATATCCTTAAGCTCTAAATCGACCCTACTCTTGAACCCCTCCAGGGATGGGAACTCCACCACCTCCCTGGGCAACCCGTTCTGTAAAGAAATGCTTCCTAATTCCTAATATCTAGTCTGAACTTTCCCTGGCGCAACCTGAGGCCATTCCCTCTTGTCTGTTGCTTTCTACTAGGCTGAAGAGGCTCATACCCAGCTCTCTGCAGCTTCCTTTCAGGGAGTTGTGGAGGGTGATAAGGTCTCCCCTCAGCCTCCTCTTCGATAGATTTGGATCTATCACATGTACACGACCTAGCACAAAGCTAGACAGCAACAACACACGATACCTGATGTGTCACAAACTCTACTGGTATAGGATTAACCCCTCAATGTGCTTGGACCAACAAGGTGAGAGGACACAGTGCTTATCTGGGTGTTCTGTGGAGGTGATGTTTGTGATGTGATGTTACCAGTACTAAAACTAGGTTCATCCTTAGTGTCAAACTACATCCAGAGATGTACAGAGTTTCAGATGAGCTGAATGATAGAGATGATAATTTTTTCTTTCAGAACAAGGACATATAAAAGAGATCAGAACACTAAAACTAGGAGTCTATGTTTCCCTCCTTGACTCCAAGGGGAGCCTACACAGCTAGCTCAGATGCTTAGAGACAGGCAAAACAACTGTCACTCCTACTGTTGCCTTTAGGCAGCTATACCTCAGGTGTCTACTCTCACCCAGACACTTGCCCATATCTTCACTTGGATTTCTAGAGAAATATGGAATTCTATAAGACTTATTCTGTAAATCCTATAAACTTCTATTTCATTCTCTCCTGTGAGGTTTTTCCATTGCATGCTGTGACTCTGCTGGCACCAGGTAGCTTGGGATAGAGAGGCACAGAATGTCTGATACAGTGGCCCTAATCTGCTGCATACCCTGGAATAATAACAGAGTGAACTAGATCTGAAGCTCATCTTACAGGACAGAGAAGGCAAAGAAGATGTATAAACTTCTCCACTGGATCTGTGCAGGAGGTGATCTGTAAAGGGTGCCTCACAGTTTTCTTCTCCTCCTCACTGCAACCTAAGAACCATCTAATGTTTTTGTTCCAGTGGACATGTTAATGTTCACTCATATAATTCTAAATGAACATGTGATATATTTAGACCCATATTCTATTTGCAAAATACTTTTTACATTTCACTACGAAAGTTTATGCTGTGTAGGAAGATGAAGTTCACCACGACGGATCAGTTAATGTAGCCGTTAAACAAATGTGTATGTGCACAAACACACAGCAATGAGAGAATTTTAAGTACAGTGCGAAGTGATGGACCTCCTGTGATGATATTTTTCTCTTTCTCATAGACAGAAAGCTGAAAGGGATATTCCAGCAGTGAGTCACCTCCTGTTCAGCTTGCTCAGGTGCTGACCTCAGTGGCAACAATAGCAGTATAAGCTTTTTCAAGATTTTCTTTTAGATCCTCACATCTTGAAGCTAAAGACAAGTTCCAAACTCCTGCAACACTTCTTACATACTATGCATCCTCCTGGAGGGTTCTTTACAGCTTCTCATTGCTGCAGCAGGCTTTTAATCGCTTGAGTGATAGGAAGTGAACTGCTGTGGGCCATCTCAGTATCTGTACTATGATCTAACTGAGAGGCTTTAACCTCATTTGGGGTGCCTGAGACAAAGCAAGAAGAGATTATAGTAATATAAAGGACAGGTGCAGCCATCAGGTACACCAGTGGGGAAAGCAGTACCGTGAACATGGTGACCAAGTATTACTGCCCATTAATGGAAGAGGGTAAACCAAATTCTTCTACCTGGAAGAAAAAGCCTTGCTCTACCAGTGCAGGAAGGGGGAAGAGACATAGTGGTGTCATCTCTGCACCAGTGTCCCTGGTTCTAGAGAGAGCTAATTGCCAGCTCAGCCCTGGGAAAAGAAAAGTAGCTGCAGAATCACTATGCAGTATCAGTCAGTCAGTCTCCTGCTGAGGCCACTGATATATCAACACAAACAAATGGCTAACTAGATTTCTGCAGATACCACTCTGCTGTTCAGACCCCTTAAGCTTTATGTTTTGTATTGGTGAGTGCCATGTGGCACCAAAATTTTTCTCAGTTCTTCTGAGAGCCTTCCCACAGACCTGCAAGACTTCTGTACAAAAAAAAATACAAACAACAAAACCAGAAACAAAGGCCTAGCTTCTGAGCAGAGCTAGCAAAAATTTTCCAACAGAATATTTTTATCTCAGAAGGTGTCATTTCATCAAAATTTAATCTTTCCACTGGGACTTGCCAGCTTTGGCAATGTTGCCATGCCAAAACACACACAAAATTAAAAGGAGTGTTTTAATAAGATCAAACCCCTTCTGCATTGGAACAAATGTTAATTTTTTTTCCTTTTAAAATGAGTTTTATTTTTGCAATTTAAAGAAATAAAAAACAAAAGTGCTTACATTTGATTCCTCAAAGTTCAAACAACTCCAAAGTATATTTTTATAATTAGTCTGTTTGACAAGATTTTTTTTTTTTTTTTTTGATAGCAGGAAGATCAGTCAAATACCCAGTGCAAACTTGGCATGTCCTCAATGCTGGAGGTTATGGAGTTTGGACCAGCAGTCCTTCTAAGACAATATGGAAAGCCAGAACCACACAGCTCTCCCTCTTTTCTCATCACATGCTGTTCCTAACAGATTTTGGGGACTAATTGTATTAGGAGAGGCTCAGATAAGATGTTGGGAGGACTTGGAAAACCCTTGGAGTTGACAGTGCAAATCTGTGTCAGCTCTGTGCCTACAGGATTTCATGGCACCAGAGTCCCCAATATTCCCATGGAAAAGGCCATTCACTGGGGTGGAATTGAGCTCTTTGCAAAGGGTCCATGTGACAGCTGTGCAAATCTCTTTTCTACCAGGCCTTTTGGGACCTCTTCATGAGGTCATTTCATACTTCAGAAATGGCCCTTTCTCTGAAAACCCTTCCTGTTTGGAGGGGACTGCTCACTCCTCCTGAGCTTCTCTTTTCCTTGAGAGTCAGGAGTCTTCACAGCTGCAAGTCTGTTAAACAGCACCACACATCAGCAGACCTCTGTGCCCAAGCAGGGGGCTGATCACAAAGAAGGAAGACATCAGCAGAGAACACCCGGGTGCTGGCCCTTTACCAAAAATTAATTCCACCCCTAAAGTGAACAATGACAAAACTCACTGCCTTTCAAAAGGGCTGTCTACACAGCACTATACCAGGCCATATGGAGACAATCAAACCAGCCTGCAAGGCTGTTAGGGTACCCAAAGCAGTCTACCTGCCACAGCGCTCAGCCTTGGCCAACTCTACCTCCTTATCAAAGACATTCAGTCCTCTGAGCAGAGCTGCTAAACCTAAAGAGGAAGGTAAAGCTACCCTTTATGGAGCCTTAGGGTCTATAAGGTGCCCTGACACCTATGATAACTTATTTAAGATGTGGAATACATCTGTCCAGCACTGTACCCCATGATGTTAGCCCTTCCAAGACTCATATGTCAGTATGAAAAGTGCTGGGGCACCATCACCACCCATGCGCTTTGGCACAAACAGGCTGAGAAGCCAAGGCAGTAGATGTTGTCACATGGAATATGGGTGACCACATGGCATTTCTTTTGACTTCTCTACACCTATGGCTAACAATTATGCCCTTCTGGGAAAAGCTGTTGCCAGCCTCATGGCAAACATGCACTGTATGATGTGTGTAGTGCTCTTGTAAAACCGTTTTTTTGTGCTCACTTTGGAAGAGATAAGTTTATTGGTATGAGCTGCAGCAGCAATAAAACCTAGATGCTTTTAGATAATGTCACTGGTGGCCATCATATAGTTAACACTAACTGGGTTCCTAAATACCAGGGGGACAAATTCTTGTAACGGGATGTAATTTGTGGGGGTTAGACCATGCTTTAATTTGATGCTTAGTGCTCCCATGAAATCGGTTCCATGGGGCACATCAGAGAGGAGAAGAAGTAACTGGAAAAGATGTTTCCCAAAGTTTTATTCCTGTGACTTGCTCCGCTAAAGCCAATGAAAATACCCACATCAGTGGCAGAGTTGTGAAATCAGTTTCTTCCTTCTGATTAAATTATACAGAGAGGAACGTAAGTTACAGGATGATAATATCGATTCCCCAAAGGCAGCCGCTTCCCCCCAATACTTTGCATCTTGGCTGGGTATTTTTGCAAGATTTCTTATCTCCAGCAGCCTGTAGTCAAGCAGTGGGAGCTGGGAACAAAGACAATCAGGAGAGCTAGTGGTACTGTTGTTTCCCACTCTGAATTAAAGTCATCTGAAAGCCTAGCTGATAGCTCAGAGCATGATGCTGAACAGTGCATCGCTCCATAACAAGAACAGCAAGCCTGAGAGCGTTTGCCTCCACTGCAATTCAATCAGGGTGCCTTGCAGCTCGAATTGCTACTATTTTGTGGGTCACTACCTCCTCCAATATTCTGTGTGCCCTCTCTTGTTTTCTTTTCATTTGCTATGCAGGCTCGCAGACCTTCCTGCTAGGTTTCACTTGGGAGGCCCAGAACCCCTGTTCTGCAAATCCTAACAGGACCCTGATGGATGTTAATGTCTCTGCCTTTCATATCATTTTACCAGTGAAACCTTTGATCTGTCAGCAGTCTTTATATCAACGCAGTCATCTCATAAAATGGAGAATATGACAAAAATATCTGTTGTGCTAACGCAGTATTTCCCCCCACCCCTCATAAAAATGCAGCATTAGGGAGTTTACTTTAACCTCCAGCAGCCAGATGTGCCATGAGGGTAGAACTGGAAGCAAAAAGTTTTTTTCATTTTATTTTTTTTAAAAAAGCAGTCTGGTAAAGGAACTTGTAAAGCAACAAGTACTGTACATTATGATTCAGAGCAGCAAGGGACAGCTGGAGAGACTTGATTGGCTCCAGCCCAATGAAACAGAGGCTTCTTGTGACCAGCTGCTGTGCTGCAGCATGAATGACAAGGGTAATAATTGATTACTAACTGGCAGCTCAAAAGGAAGAAAGAATTAACAAGAGTGATGAGGTGCTTTACAGCTTGGTAACTGTAAAACCAGTAGAACAATTAGGAGAAAAAGAAAGGGTTTTCACTTCTTACCTTAGAGTTACAAGGACAGTGATAGTTATTGTAAATTGCATGACAAGCAAACCAGAGGGGCAGGTCAGTGAGTAATATGGGGGCTTTGCACGCCCACAGGTCCTGCAGAATCATTCAGCAGATTTACCGGGGAGCAGCTAAAACTCAATCAAAAGCATCCAGCCATGCCAATTACATTGGTAGTCAAGGCAAGGTCTCTGAGCCGTCAGCCATAATATCATAGTGGATCTGAAACCTCCAGCGAATGGTGCATTGTGACAAACCAATTCTTTGCCTTTCAGTGGGCGCTCGATGGCACATACACTCTTTCTGCCCTGAGAATAAACGCACGCCTTTTTCTTTTCCCTTTTTTTTTTTTTTTTTTTTCTCCCCCCCCCTTCTTGTAAACAGCTTTTGTGTTCCCCAGTAAATGCACTGGACGCATTGTTGCTACACCTTTCTTCAAGGGGCTTGTGCTGACCTCATGCTCTGGGCCATGTAAAGCCTTCTGGTCACTGAGAGCCAGGCTCTGCCCCTTTTTCATGCAGAGTAGCACCTCACTTTGGGCCAGATCATGGCCAGCATGCCAATGCAACAAGTAAGGGGCCATAACGTGTCCTGTGCCTTGCTTCTCACACACAGGGGAATAATAGCCTCTGCGGACTATGCCCTTTCCTTAGCCCAAATGGGAAGAAGGGAGAACTTGATAGATCCTTCATTTCCTTTCCCAAGGCATCTGGCAGCAGGAAGCGTGTGCTGTGCCAGCTACAGACCCGTCATGGTTTGCTCCCTTCCCAGAGCTGCAAGGAGACAGGTCTGTCCCAGCGGTAGCTCAGCAGTGGGTGGTTCCTTTCCTGGGGCTGAAGCACCACGGTCTGGTCTAGCTCTCTGTGAGCAGAGCTGATAAAATCAATGGGACTAATCATGGGGAAGGGTATCATTCAGCATGAGAAAAGCTGGCAGCCTCTGGTCTGACATATGGAAAATGCTCTTCTGGCTGGTTGAAGCCTCTTCAACCCAGCCCACCCACACACCTCCTTCCACTCCAGAATCTGCCATCCTTGTGCTTATGAAGTAGCTCCTTACCACTGGCAAGGTCTGACACCTTCCAAGTCAAAGTTAACAAGATTTGTCTCTCCTATCTTTAGCCATTTAAAAACTAAACAACACATCCAAATTGGGCTTTTAATCATCTTCTACAGCCACTACAAAGAAAGGTCTCCCCCTAGGGATGAATTCTTACTACCTACCTGATGGTAAGAAAAGAAATGACTGCTCAAGGATGGTGCAACATCCACCTCTCACACTGCCCTATGAACTTGCCTCAACAAAGAGCTGACTTTAATTTTTTTGGAGGATACTGATAGGGGAGATCCATTGTCATGCCCTGCTCAGGGTCTTACTCTGACATTTGAGACCAGTGAAGTCGGTGAGTAATGCACTAAGGAGATCGGGATCGGTCCCCTATGCAACTAGAGGCACAACACGTTGGGCTGTGTGGCAGGGAGTATGGCAGGCTCAGGTTAGTAAAGTGGCATTCCACCAACAAGAAAAGCTGCCGCGACAGGGCAGGCAAGCTGCTCCAGGGTAGGGGCAATTGGGGCTGTCCCTGCTCCCACTGAGTGGAACATTAATGGAACAAATTTCAGACAGAGGATATTGCAGTGGAGCTCAAGATGTACAAATGCAAATGGTACAAGAGGCATGTCTTCATCAGTTCACCCTTGAAGATTCCCCTAAGGACTGTAGAAGGAACTTTACTAGAAAATCTACCAAAAATTCAAGGCCCGGGGGTGGGTTGGCAGGTCTGGGGTTTTTGTTATTATATACATAGCGCAAAAATGTGCTTGACTAATCTAAACCTTGTGTTGCTTTCTTATACTGCTAGAGCAATTATAGCTGAGAAAAAAAAATACATCACCCAATATGGAAATACTTTTTTTTCATGTTTGACATTTTTACATTTTTACTGACAGGGCAAAGCCTACGATTTAATCGGTCTCCATTTCCCATAACTGCTGAGAAGGGATTGGCCCCTCCTCCACATTTCTCAAAGGGCTGATGATTAGAAAGAAGGCCATGCAAAACTCAAAGGAGTTAACTCCATCTATCATGTAGCACTGTTGAACTAGGAAAAAAAAAATAAAATAAAAGAAATACTTTCTCCCAAAGGTCTTGGTGTGTGCACTGCAGTGTACATAGTGATTGTAAGTCTCTGCAGCAGAAATGGGATCATTTTGAAGAAACAAGGTATTTTTGCCACTCATTCAGGAAAATGAGAAGCTATTCTGCTTTTCTTTTACTGAAGCACATTCCTTCCACATACTTTTTTTCACTCTTATTACTCTTTTTAGTAGCAATGCCTTCTGGGAAGAAGGGAAAGGAAAGGAAGAAAGGAAGAAAGGAAGAAAGGAAGAAAGGAAGAAAGAAAGGAAGAAAGGAAGAAAGGAAGAAAGGAAGAAAGAAAGGAAGAAAGAAAGGAAGAAAGGAAGAAAGGAAGAAAGAAAGGAAGAAAGGAAGAAAGGAAGAAAGGAAGAAAGGAAGAAAGAAAGGAAGAAAGAAAGGAAGAAAGAAAGGAAGAAAGAAAGGAAGAAAGGAAGAAAGGAAGAAAGAAAGGAAGAAAGAAAGGAAGAAAGGAAGAAAGAAAGGAAGAAAGAAAGAAAGAAAGAAAGAAAGAAAGAAAGAAAGAAAGAAAGAAAGAAAGAAAGAAAGAAAGAAAGAAAGAAAGAAAGAAAGAAAGAAAGAAAGAAAGAAAGAAAGAAAGGAAAGGAAAGGAAAGGAAAGGAAAGGAAAGGAAAGGAAAGGAAAGGAAAGGAAAGGAAAGGAAAGGAAAGGAAAGGAAAGGAAAGGAAAGGAAAGGAAAGGAAAGGAAAGGAAAGGAAAGGAAAGGAAAGGAAAGGAAAGGAAAGGAAAGGAAAGGAAAGGAAAGGAAAGGAAAGGAAAGGAAAGGAAAGGAAAGGAAAGGAAAGGAAAGGAAAGGAAAGGAAAGGAAAGGAAAGGAGAAAATAAAAGAAAGAAACCATGAGGCCCCAGCTCTCCCCTTGTCAAAGGTGATGGACCCACCTCAGTGTGTCAAGCAAATTGCCTTCACTGTGGACCAAACGGACAAAAAGTACTAGCATCCTGGCCCAGGGAAAGACAAGTGGCAGCTGTTTTCTCCAGAGAAGGTGGAGATGCAGCTGCAAGCAAGAAAGAGCAAATAATCAGGTGGTCACAGAGACAAAAGAAACTGGAAGCTGAGCACAAATTATGTCATCAGTGCTGATCAAGGTTTTTGGAGCATGGAAAGAATTAAGAACTATCGCAGAGAAGAAACTGCTTTTCTCAAACATGTAAGAGTACAGTTAACTTTTCCTTTCAGCCCTCCCCATGCGTGCTGGCACCGTCCCCTCCTGCTGCTGTGATGACTCACAGGAGCAGGAGGGTGTACAGGTGACCAGAAGAGATCTCACTGTGTGGAAACATGGTGTAAAAGTGCTGTGAGCACCTGGAGGTGGCCAGAAATAAGACACCTACTCACTCTGCAGGCTGAAACGTCAGGTGTTGTAAGTGCTGTTAGCAGATAAAACCTTGCTTTCAGTGGCTTATCACTTTGTCGTTTTACTAAATTAAAGTATTACCCATGCAAGACCTTTGGCTATAGCGGGGAGGGATATCCTGGGGTTCAAATGTTAGTTTGTTCTTTTCCCTAGATGTTAGCAAAAATACTTTAGCTGAATGTAAGAACAAAGAGATGGAAAGCCAAGTTGTCTTGCCTGTGTCTAAAAACAGTGTCTACGTGATGATATTTGAGCTGACATTTTCAAAGAGTCTTACTTACTAAGTTCCAGCTCCTCACAGCCTTCACCTAGGACCTGTCTGTGCATGCACAGACCCAGAGGAGCAGAAGGTCCCCCTCAGTTCTCACCGGGAAACAGAAGGAACCCCAACTTTCCTTGTGGCTGCCTGTGCTGACCAGCCTGAGCCACACCGAGGGGAACCGATGGATGTTTCTCAAGGGCAGCTGGGGTGGTCTGGCTGCCACTCTGTCAGAGGGAGGGAACATAGACTAGTGGTCGGGAGACCAAGGAAGAAACAGCATGACTGAGTCAGACAAGAAGAAGACTGGAACAAGAAGATGGAGTTGGGATATTGGGACAGAGTGGGGAATAAGGAAAGAAGATCAGAGCTCACCGCCAAGGAGAAATTGGACTGGGGCAAGAAGCTGGGATTTGTTGTGGGAAAAGGAAAGTTGTAAGTCGGTATTGATCTGGGACATTAAGTCTTGAGAGAGACTCTAGGAGTGGATGGGCACGAAGAGGGCTGAGAAGGGAAACTGGAACTGTGACTCACCAACAAAGTACGTACAGGGTGTCTCATAGAAGATTCATTCTTACTGCATTTTACAGATGAAGAAACTAGATCACAAGGACATTAAGTGACTTCTCCAAAGATATGCAGGTAATTATGAAGTTAAAGATCAATCCTTCGCATTTCTACTTGGACGCAGGAAGAGTGGGGCTTGCCATGTGACCACCCTTCTTTTTGAGACCAGACTGAGTGCCTCTCATACCTTCACAATAAAATGTAGGAAATGTGTTTTTCTTAGAGCTCTCCTATTGACCAGTAAGCAGCACGGGTCATTCACTCCACCCCTCTGGAGTCCTGTTGCCTGTGGCTTTCCAGGTAACACGTGATGCACCAAGCAACTAAAGCACTGCAATATGGGAGACTGTTGGACCCCAGAGCGTGCCCCATCAGAGAGAAGTAGGGCATTCAATACTGTCTGCTTACAGCTCAGAGGGCTCAGGTTTTGCTGGAAAGCCAAATAAGAGCAAGAAAAGTAGCTAAAAGGAACTACATACCTGCAAGTGTACTCTCCTAACTCGCACTACTTTTTTTATACAAGTGGGTCCGGCTCAATATGGCTTGTTCAGTGGGACTTATTTAGTGAAAAGGACAGTACAGGAAAGGATTTGTAAACTCTGGGAGAAACCCAAATTCCTGAGTAAAGTGTCTTTAGAATCTTTCAATAGCTTTCCAGTGACTTGTCCTGTTCATTGCCGGTTCCTAAAAACATACTAACAAGAGGACAATAGCTTAGCAGCAAGCAGACTAATAAAATTATTATTATTATTATTATTATTATTATTATTATTATTATTGTTATTATTATTATTATAATCACCATCATCCTCATCATCATCATCCTCATCATCCTCACATTATTATTCCACCAGATTTACCAATAGGGAAGAAAGTGTAATTCCTCTGTAAATTATCAACTGCTGCTGAAAGTGCAACACTGCCTCACAGAAACCTTCAGACATTTTCCTCTGCTGTCATTATCACATGCTAAATGCTTTATGATCCACCATGCCCCCCTACAATTTCAACCTCATTTTATGACTTTTTGCTGCTCTACAAACTTCAGAAATAAATTGAGGTATGTGTGCATTTTGACAATAAAATTCCATGCCCCCATTTAAGAAGGAGGAGAATATGGACGTATCATTAGATACTAGGAATTTGTTCACAAAGGAGTGGAATAAAGTGGGAAGGTGCCTTGTGAGACTGCAATCAGATTAAGATTACTTGTGATTCAAGTCGAAAGTAAAACTAAAACCCCATTGCTTGCAATTAAAGGGCACATCAAAGCGGGGTTAGTATTATTAAGCAAAACTGAAAGTGTTGCAGATAAAACACCTATTCTGCTAATCCTCTGGTTAGACCTTCTCATTTCTTCACTTCACCTACACATGTGCAGGGCTTCCCCTCTGCTGTCATCAAACTTTCAGGATCAAAATCATTATTTCTAAACCAGTTTCATTACAGTAAACGTTGGCAGCACGGAGTGGAAGACCCTGGGAAAAATGTTCTGAGAAAACCATTGGTCTTATGGTGAAGCACTGGACTTCTGAAACGGGTGCAGTTCCTAGGTCCTCTGTAGTTTTCCTATGTCTGATCAAGTCATTAAATGCATCTGTGCTTCGATTCCCAAATGTCAAGAGGGGGTGATACAACAGCATTCCCACACTCAGCTTGACAGAACTGTGCCAAGTGTATACTTGGGAAGTTGGGTTTGAGACTTTGCTTCTGCTTGGTCCCTGATCTTTGTGAGCAAGCTGCCCATGTGCCTCATTCAGTGCCAAGGGAGGCTCGGCTGGGCACAGGGAACCCTCTGCCACTTGACAGGTTACTGCACATATGCAGTGCAGTTTTTCTCTACCTGCACCGCCCGGGACCACTGGATTTACCACTTGTGCACACTATAAATTCATGGCAAAAGTACCACGACTCCCCCTTCTGATACTGGGCCTCAAACAGCAAAGACTGGAGATTCCCAAGTCTGGAACAAAAGCTCACGGGGGAAGAAAGTTCAAGAATTAGGGCACAGAGCAGGTTTAGGGGACAGTCTTTGTCTTTAGTCTGATGTATTCTTACATCCAATCATCAAAGTAAAATGCAGGAATGGTTTTGGGAGGTGAGATCTATAGAACAATCTTCGGACTAAGGTAGCTTGTGACAGCCTAGCAGGTAGAACAGTAGGTAAAACTAAGGAAACTTGACCTTTTAAAGATGATTCTGACCCTGATCCTTCTTTGTAAGGTGTTTTTTAGGTGGGCTGTATATGATCATTTCACACTGCCTGCCTTCCTGAGCTTGCACCTCTTCCAATCCTTCTGCTGAGCTTCCCAGCATAAATTTGTGCTTCTGTCTCATCCAGGCAAGGGAGACATATTTGGCTAAAATTCCCTCTCATATCCCCTTCCTTTTCTACAGTGAGAGCAAAAGAAAGGAACCAGAACACAGCATTCAGCTGTAGCCTTCAAGTTGAAGACCAGATTAACAAGAATAGATCTACATTCACATTAGATTCACAAGAAAAAAGCCTGACGAGTCTGCGTTGTTTGAAGCTATGAGTAAAGAGGAATAAAAAGAAATGCAATAAAACTATCTGGTTGGAGAATTAAAAAAAAGTGGCGTACAGGAAAGCATGGACTATGGGCAACGGCTTTTTGCTGTTACTTGTCAAAAAAAGCGAGAGAGAGGCGTTTTGAGAGTAGCTAATATCAGCGGTAGGGGAATTTCCCCACCAGTGGGAAAACCACAGCAAAATTTCACAAGGACGGGAGGTGTGAGAAACAAGTTCTGATGTTCAGCACTACCTCACCACACCTTAAATCCCTTTCTTGGAGGAATGCCTCATGCCATGCAATGCTTTAGCATCATGAGGTCTCCTACAACTGGCAGGAACAGCTACACACCAACTCTGAGGGCTTCCAGTGATACAAGTGCCTGTGGGCTGCCAAGATCCTGCTCCGTACTCCCTCGTGTCCCTGCAGACCTGTCCCAACTCCAACTGGGGGAACTCACATTTAACTCTTCCCCCGCAGGCTTTGCTATGCCTGGCAACACAGCATCTTTCTCCATGAGTGAGTAATACAGGGACTATATTAATTCAAGGCATTCAAAGAAGGAAGTTAGGTTTGTTAAACCTTTCGGAAAGCGGCACCTAATAATAAATGTGACATTGCTTTGATTCCAGGGGCACCAGGCTGTTGGTGAGGATGGGGCTCCCTCTCCATTCATTGCACCAGCATCATTTGCTTTATGATCTCCAGGAGGAGATGGTCGTGGGTGCCAGGGATGGATCTGCAGAACGGTTACATCAGGGCACTGTGCGTCCAGAAGTAAACCCAACAGGAAGGATATGATCTTGCAGGATAAGTTTGTCATATTACTTGAAGTTTTAAAGACTAAACTAGGTGAAAGGCAGCTCTTTCACTCAGATATCCCTCTGAGGCAGGGGAATTCACACTGTCTCAGAAGGGCAGTGCAAGCACAGAAGGGTTTCAGTGCAGCTAGAGAAGTGCCACTGATGACAGATGCAATGTAAGTGAGCACAGAGCAAAGCTCTTTCAGTTCATTAAAATGTAAGGCTTAGAGCCTGGAAGAGGGGAGGTTGGAACCAGCCCTATGGAAAACTCCTGTGGAATTTAATAGAAAAAAATATTACAGATTTGAAAGCTTATTGGGAATATTCCTTCCCCTGAAAAGGTTTTGGGGTTTTTGCACTGGTTTCCTTGAAATCTGTCCTCACATATTTCTGTGGACCCTCCTGGATTCATACCTATTACGTTTCACTAGACTTTTCCATGCAGACTTGCAAACTGAAACCACAGAAAATATTTTCATGCACCCTCCACCCTCCAGAGCAAACCCACCACGTTCTCCCCGACTCCAGCGAGGTGTGACGTGGCAGCTTCCTCAGAGGTGCCAGCCAGCTGCAGCAGGCAGAGAGGCAGCAGAACCTGGGTGGAGGGAAATAAAACCAGCCTTTAGGTAAAAATCCTCTGCTCACTGATTTTTTCCTTCTTTCTTCTGCAGCCAGGCTGCACAGCTCTAAATCAATAGACTGACAAATCTGATGAAGTTTATAAGCCACTCTTAGTAGAGGCCAGTGACAATCCTAAATATGAGGTGTCCACGAGCTAGCAAACCCTGCTCTGGTGAAAGTGAGCACACCTCCTGTTGAGACCAGAGGGAGCTGCTCCCAATTACACTAATGCTGAATGTGGCCCCATTACTGACTTTTTTTTAATTGTTGGACATAGTTTAAAAAAAAAAAAAGACACTGGGAAAATGTGCATTCTATCAAGTGTTGTGAAACTGTGTGGGTTGTAGAAGGCTCGGTTTTTAATAAAGGAAACATTCATTGCATCTCATTTCAGGGACTTCTGTTAGATAGAAAGGAGGAGGCAAGGAGGAAGCTGAAGCCTTTCTCCTGCTAGTTCTCACTTTTCTATCAAACAATAACATTTTAATGAAAAAGAAAATTTTAAAAAAATAAATAAATAAATAAAGGAGGGGGAGAGTCAGAAACGGTGTAACTGTGGAGGCCAGGGAGGTTTCCTTACCTTTACCAAGGTCAAAGCCTGGCATCACATAGAGTGCAAGAGTGCTGGGTACTCAGCTGGCTCTGTGGGGATGCTGACAGTGTCCCATTCACAGGAAAAGGTGACAAACTAGCCTTTTTCCAGCTGCTCTCAGGTTCATTTTTGAAAGGTTCCTATGGAATGTTTTAAAAAAAAAAAAAGAAAAAAAAGAGTAGTATTTTAGAGGCAGATTTAAGCCAACCTGAAAACTCAGCATATGCTCCTTGAGTCATGTCCAGGGATACCTGGAGTCTTCAGCCCTACTACATTTTCAAAGGCATTTTCCACCGGGACAGTCTAGGCCTCCAGAGTTTTAGGTATAGTTCGTTCTTCCCAACTTCCTTCTGCTCTGCTTCCCCCTTATTGTTTTCATCTGCTAGTACATCCCTGCCTGATTTGTCATAATTTCATGTTGACATACTGTAGTAAGACAATTGCAGCTGCTCTCTCTGAAGAATGCAAACAGGGATCTGTCATCTCCTTTCCCTTCCTCCCCCTCCTCCACCCAGCAGGGATGGATTTCACCGGGAATGAAGAGACCATCGCCACCGAGAAGTGGCTGCGGTCTGCCGGTGCAGAGGGCTCCAGACAATCCCTTGTCACTCAGATCTTTGTTTGGACATTGCAGTTTATGCTCAGGCTAAATGCTCACCCGTCCAAGTGTGTGTATGTTTATGTAGTCAACGCTGGGATGCAAACGGCATTCCTCTTATCATACGGAGAGAGGATATGAGCTCATTCATAAAGAATCCCAGCTCTGGGGTGCCCCACTCACTTAATCCAAGCATCCCCTGCATGCCCCTTCTTCTGAGAGGGTGGAAGAAAAGCAAAGCACAGTGCTATTGGCTTTTAATAAGTGGGATAATATATTTTAGAGAAGAGCTCAGACAGGAGAGGAAATGAACTTGGCTAGACAGTCACTTAAAATAAAAAAGGGGGGAAAAATTTGCAAAACTCATTCCATTATTTCATGTAAATACACTTGGCTGGGTTAAGACAGGCTGATATAATCATAAGATGCTCAATAAGACTCAAGGCTGTCTCTCCCCTTTAGACAGATTTAGCAATGCAGCACCGTTTATTAGTCTGCTCGGTAAAGAAACAAACAGATTATTGGCTTGGCAATTGCTGACTGTCAAAATAAGCAAATCTCTAAATGTTGTACTAAGCCTCTGATCCTGAAAAAAGGCCCCAGGACTGGTACAGCACCCAAACCAGCTCGCTGGGGCTCCACCTGGGCTGAGGGATCAGCTTGTGTGGTACACTTTGCAGGTCTGGGCTTAAAACTGGAGCGATGAGCAACTCACGTTGTAGGCATGTGACTCAGCGTACACACAAATAGAACTGTAACTAGAACACAGCAGTGCATCAGAAAGGTTTTCTGCCCAGGGCTTTGGTTGAACACATAACCCCCAAGTGGTGAAATAATTAGTAAATGAGATTTAGGTGGGAGAAGAGCAAGGAAGAACAGGGAAAGAGATGTTGTCACTGAATGTGGTGTTACTGTTGGGGCTTATTAAAATAGAGGACATTAAAAAGCAGGGAATGGTTCAGAAAGGTTCAGAAAGGAGCTTCAATGGTCCTGAAAACCTTCCGTGAGACCAGAGCTAGCTCTCACCACAGCTGGCAAAGTGGGAAGCTACCATCTAAGAGGCCCTTAATAGACAGATAGGAGAAACCTCATGTTCACAAACCCTGGTCCTCATGGGGAACTTCAACCACCCCGATATCTGTTGGAGAGACAACACAGCAGGGAACAAGCAATCCAGGAAATTCTCGGAATGTGTTCATGATAACTTCCTTCTCCAAGTGATGGAGGAGCCAATGAGAAGAGGTGCTGTGCTGGACCTTGATCTCACCAACAAGGAGGGGCTGGTAGGGAATGTGAAGCTCAACGGCAGCCTTGGTTACAGTGACCATGAAATGGAGGAGTTTGAGATCCTTAGGGCAGTGAAGAGGGGGCACAAAAAGTTCTCTACCCTGAACTTCAGGAGAGCAGACTTTGGCCTCTTCAGGGATCTGCTTGGTAGAATACCATGGGATAAAGACCTCGAGGGAAGAGGGACCCAAGAAAGCTGGTTAATATTAAGGATCATCTCCTCCAAGCTCGGGAGTGATGTATCCTGACAAAAAGGAAGTCAGGTAAAAACACCTGGAGTCTGCATGGATGAACAAGGAGCTCCTGAACAAATTCAAACACAAAAAGGAAGCCTACAGAGGGTGGAAGCAAGGACAGGTAGCCTGGGAGGAATACAGAGAAATTGTCTGATCAGTCAGGGATCAGGTTAGGAAAGTTAAAGCCTTGACAGAACTAAATCTGGGCAGGGACAACAAGGACAACAAGAAAAGCTTCTATAGGTACATCAGTGACAGAAGGAAGAGTAGAGAAAATGTGGGCCATCTCCTGAAGGAAACAGGAGACCAGATTACTCAGTATATGGAGAAGGCTGAGGTACTCAATGACTTTTTTACTTCTGTCTTCACGAGCAAGTGCTCCAACCACACTGCCCAAGTCACAGAAGGCAAAGGTGGGGACTGGGAGAATGAAGAACTGCCCACTGTAGGAGAAGATCAGGTTCAAGACCATGTAAGGAACCTGAAGGTGCACAGGTCCATGGGACCCAATGAGATGCATCCATGAGTCCTGAGGGAACTGGCTGATGAAGTGTCTAAGGCACCATTCATATTTGAGAAGTTGTGGCAGTCTGGAAAAGTTCCCACTGACTGGAAAAGGGGAAATATAACCCCATTTTTAAAAAGGGGAAAAAAGGAAAACCCAGGCACCTACAGGCCAGTCAATCTCACCTCTGAGCCCAGCAAGCACATGGAGCAGATCTTCCTGAAAGCTATGCTAGGGCATATGGAAAATAAGGGGGTGATTGGTGACAGCCAGCATAGCTTCACTAAGGGCAAATTGTGCCTCACAAATTTGGTGGTTTTCTACGATGGAGTTACAGTGTTGGTGGATAAGGGAAGAGCAACTGATGTCATCTACCTGGACTTGCACAAAGCTTTTGACACTGTCCCGCACCACATCCTTGTCTTTAAATTGGAGACACACGGATTTGATGGATGGACCACTTGGTGGGTAAGGAATTGGCTGGATGGTCACACTCAGAGAGTTGCGGTCAATGGCTCCATGTCCCAGTGGAGAGCAGTGAGGAGTGGTGTTCCTCAGGGGTCGGGGTTGGGACCGGCACTGTTTAACATCTTTGTTGGTGACATGGACAGTGGGATCGAGACACCCTCAGCAAGTTCACTGATGACACCAAGCTGTGTGGTGCTGGTGACACACTGGAGGGAAGGGATGTGCCATCCAGAGGGACCTGGACAGGCTGGAGAGGTGGGACCGTGCAAACCTCATGGAGTTCAACAAGGCCAAGTGCAAGGTCCTGCCCATGGGTCTGGGCAATCCCAAACACAAACACAGGCTGGGTGAGGAGTGGATTGAGAGCAGCCCCGCAGAGAAGGTCTTGGGAGTGTACATTTGCAAGAAGCTCAACATGACCTGGCAATATGCGCTTGCAGGCCAGAAAGCCAGATGTATCCTGGGCTGCATCAAGAGAAGTGTAGGCAGCAGGTCAAGGGAGGGGATTCTCCCCCTCTACTCCACTCTCCACTCTCATGAGACCCCATCTGAAGTGCTGTGTCCAGCTCTGGGGCCCCCAGCATCAGAAGGACATGGACCTGTTGGAGTGAGTCCAGAGGAGGCCATGAAGATGATCAGGGGGATGGAGCACCCCCCCTGTGAGGACAGGCTGAGAGGGTTGGGGGGGTTCAGCGTGGAGAAGAGAAGGCTCCGGGGAGACCTCCAGGGAGGCCTTCCAGTACCTAAAGGGGGCCCACAAGTAAGCTGGAGAGGGGCTTTTTACAAGGGCATGTAGTGATAGGCCAAGGGGTAATGGCTTTAAACTGACAGACAGTAGATTTAGATTAGCTATAAGGAATAAATTGTTTATTATGAGGGTGGTGAGACTCTGGCACAGGTTGCCCAGAGCAGCTGTGGCTGCCCCCTCCCTGGAAGGGTTCAAGGCCAGGTTGGACGGGGCTTTGGGCAACCTGGGCTAGTGGAAGGTGTCCCTGACCATGGCAGAGGGTTGGACTAGATCATCTTTAAGGTCCCTTCCAATCCAAACTATTCTGTGATTCTATAAACCATCATTCTATGATTCTATGAAGAGAGCTGACAACTGCAGGCAGCACCAGGTTTGCTCTGCCTGTGCCAGGCTGCCTGCTGCCACTGCCACGGAGGGAGAAGGCATGGCATGTGACACAGCCATGAGTGTGCCAGGAGGTACATCTCTCCTGCCCTTCTGCCCTAGCTTCAACCCCTTTCCCTAGTCCTCCCTTTCCCTAGACAAAAATGTCCACCTCTGACATCCCTGCGAGATGAGAAAAGTTAGCTCTGCCTGCAATACCAGGGTGCCTTACAAAACACTTGAGCGACTTCAGTCTTTTTATTTTATCCAAGAAGATGTGCTCAGACCAAGGTTTCTAAGTGCTTGCATGGAAAGACCACAGAGCTCTCACCTAGCAAGTGAAAAACCTAATAAGACCTCAGATAGCAAAGTGACATGTGAAAAGAGATATCTCTAGACTACGGGTAGTAGTTAGAGAGTTATCCACTGGAACAACTCACCCAGGTGTGAAGGGGTGCAACATAATGAGGCATCTTTGGATCCTGGTGACTGACTTTCCCTCTGGGCGTAGTCAAGTTCAGCCTCTGGGTATGGGGACTTTACACGGGAACTGCTGGACAAGGTGGCTTTCGCAGTATGAGGGAGCTCAGACAAGATGGTTTCAACAGTCTCTGCCAGCTATAGTGCCAGGGAGGCTCAGAGCAGTCCCAGTGAAGTTAGGACACCATCTCAAAGCCCCTGGGAACCCAAATAAAGAGAAGCTGCAGAGGGTGGAAAAAAGAAAGTGGTGTAATCTGCAGCTGAGGGGTAGACCGGTACAGTCGGAACTGAAGACGGATGACGGTATCTCAGAGGAGATACTAGCACCATCAGTTTTGCAGGGATGAATCAGGGCGAGAAGACATCCTGGCTGAACCTGCACCCAAGACGGTATACGCCCTGGATCTACGCTTGTCAACCCACTCTGCAAGGGGATTAGAAACATCTCTCTTCCCAAACCCTGCCCCGCTCTGCCAGCAGTCCCACCAAGCATTAGTCCTCAGGCTGAGCTACAGCTCCTGCACCCTTGGCAAAGGTGTCTTGCAGGAACACAGGCACAGGGTTACACCATCACCTTCAAAGCCTTGCTCAAGACTGCACAAGAAGCCTGTGTGAACGCAAAGCGCAGAAACAACCTTCTGAGTCTTGAGCTAATATCTAACCCACGAGGCACATTCTTCCGTCGGGGTTTTTTTCATAATACCATGCCTGAAACGTTTCCATCTTGCTCCTGCACAAGTCAATGGGGAGTCTGTAATCACTGTCAGCAGGAACAGGATCATCCGTGTACAGTATTGAGTTAAAACGTTAGAAATAGAGACAGCTACACATTACACTGGAGGCAATTTTGCCAATGTGTGGGATTTATCATGACTTTGTATACTCTGCTGCTTAAATTTCCAGCTCCTGAAAATATGTGGTGACATAAGCAACTCACTGGTATTCTTTAAGTGAATCTTCAGCACTGGTTGTTGATGAGAAAGCTTAAAAATGTAACAGGAGATGAATGAAAACTGAAAAATGTGAACAGAACTTGAACTACTTACTAAATCTCATTTTTCAGCCACTCCCGCAAATACTTGCAGCCTGAACTTTTGGCACTGGCAATATTTCTTATGCTTATGCTTTAAAGAGTGGGGTGCATATTATAGTATTTCAAAATTAACGGGAGTTTACTATCACAAAAATGCAAACAAAATGAAATTTTGTAAGTGGTTTCTAATTTTCAAAATTTATTTTTGAAACACTTTCTTTTAAATTTCATAATGTGACTGAGCTGGCCCATTTTTTACCGTTTTCTGCCACACTGATAAAAATTATTATAAAATAATTTGAAGGGAAAATATAAATTGAAAAAGAAGATAAATTCAAAATTTTTATCATATTTATTAATTTTTCAATTCATCTAGTAATTTTGGAATCTATTTTCAGAACTCAGTCTTGAATTAATCTAAAGGATCCCCATTGTCAGAAGAATTCAGCTTCAGCTGTGAACATGCAGCACACAGAAAATCTAGTTCCTCTGAGGTATCACATTATGAACAGCTGGAAGTGAGGCACAGAAGTTCACCAGTCAGTTTAAAAACTCTTGCCCATAATGAATTGCTGTAGTTATACTCTTTAAAGTGCAGAGGGTTGAACATATTCGTGCTATATTGCTTTTTCAACATACGCAGTTACTTCAAATTCAAGCCAGATTTGCCTCTAGCAGGATACCACACATCTGGGGACACCTTTGACAATATTGTAACTTCAGTTCTCAGCCAGAAAATGCATGTGGTAGTGGATATCTTTTCCTGAAAACATCTCTGTCAATATTTGTGGAGTACTCAAGGGACAAGGATGGGGAGAATGACAGACAATCACAGGAAGGTGGTAATCGCTCTCTCCTCACAGAAGGGTTCAGAAGTGGATGGTGAGGTACAGGGCTGTACGCTGACCCTGATGATAAAACAAATCCTGCGTATCTGCCTACTGAGCAAGCATGATGGGATGGAGCTGGATGTTCATTTGTTTGGTCACTTTCTAGCCCTCAGAAGGCCTACATTTAGTCAGCATGGCATTGCTTTCCTGTAACACATGTGGGGTATAGCTAGCTGGGAAGAGGTACTTCCGCCTTTAAAAAATATATAATAATGATAAAACAAGGTTTTCTCATTTTCACTAAAAAGTAACTTTGTACTTTCTCATTTTCATTAAAAAAAAAAAAAAAAAAGACAACTCAAAGAAACATCCTCTTCAGTTTTGGGGGGAAAAACCCATAAGCTTTCTAGAAACAAATTTTGCATCCAAACTCCTACAGAATTAATAAGCTTCTCTGTCAAATACATTCTGGTAGAAAATTTTCCAGTTTCCTCAATTAGCACACACACTTGTACACAAAATTGCATGCATATTTCTTTCCATTTCTATCCGGCTGTCTTATAAAGGTCTAAAAGGCTCACAGCAGCTCCTGTGAATGAAGAAAAGAGCACCACATCCATTTTACAGATGTGCAGAAAGATTAATCAGATTTACTCAAGGACACACAAGAAGTCTGTGCAACAGCTGGGAAGAAAACCCCAAGTCCTAGTCATGTGCTTTAGCCACAGAATTATCCTTACTCTTGGAAAAGCAGAGGGGTGCTTTTGTGGAAAACAATGAGTTGTAAAGCCCGAGGAAAATAAACTCTCCCAGGCTTTTTCTTAAGCAGAGCTGGAGAAAGAATTTGTCATAGAGGGGTTTCTTGTAGGGTTGTTTAAATGTGGATTTTGGTCCCATTTGTAGTCTGGTTTGCTTTAGTAAATAAATACGTACATGTGTTTAGGTGGGCTTGAATAAACCTCCATCGGTGAAAGACTCCTTCACAAAACCACTGGTGCAGAGAAGAGCCCAGCTTCTCCCTGCTCGCATGCAACTCCACGCCCGTGCCACCCCACTGACGTCATAAATGCTAAATTCTTTCATCGTTGTTTGAAACAAGACTTCCATTATAAGTCCAATTTTGACTCTCCCTCTAGATGAAAAATAATCAGCCTGATCTTTCACAGGCATGATATTATCCCAGGGTAGAATGTCCTTTTAGGAAACTTGAGGCTGACTGAACAAAGTTTTCGAGAGATTGTGGGTGAGGGAAGTAGCGGGGTGTGTGTGTGATAAGCAAGTATACAAAATTTCCTAGCTTACAGTTTAAATAAAACCTTTTAGGCAGGAATAACCTGGGGGACTAAGGCAGGCTTTTTTTACACATGATATGAGATGCATGCACTGCATCTGTAAGCTCTAACTGACCAAGCAACCCCAGAGCAGCCCTCACCAGGAGTGGTGGCGCGAGGTGGACAGTGTCTCTGGAGGAGCTAGAACAGTCTGCAAGAACTTTGAGACACTTGATAATTCAGGTGGGGAGGGGCCTCTGGAGGTCACTAGTCCAACCCCTTGCTCACAGCAGGGCTAATTCCAAAACTCAATGAGATCTCACAGGGCCTTGTCCAGACAAGCTTGGACGATTTCCAAGGATGGATATCTCTCATCTTCCCTGGGCTCCTGCTCCTGTGCTGCACCACTCTCACAGGAAAGAATTTTTCCTAATCAAAAATCAGAATTTTTCTTGTGGCAACATGTGCCTCTTGACTCTGGTCCTTTCTCTGTGCACTTCCGAGAACGATCTCGTTCTGCTTTTTCTATAAATCCCCTTTATCCAGTAGAAGACTGTGTCTAGATCTATCTGAACCTTCTCCAGGCTGAACAAACCCAGTGTCCCCAGCCTCCCTCCATATACCCTCTGCTCCAGCCCCTGACCAGCCTATAGGCCCTTTGCAGAACATGCCCCAGTTTGTCAAACTTCTCCTTGCTCTTCCTCCAGGAGGAACACATGCAACTGGTGCAGGGTCTGGAGCACAGGTCTGATGGGGAGCGGCTGAGGGAACTGGGCGTGTTTAGTCTGGAGAAGAGGAGGCTGAGGAGACACCTCTTCGCTCTCTACAACTACCTGACAGGAGGGTGCAGAGAGCTGGGGATGAGTCTCTTTAACCAAGGAACAAGCGATAGGACAAGAGGTAATGGCCTCAAGTTGCACCAGGGAAGGTTTAGACTGGATATTAGGAAGCATTTCTTTCCAGAAGGGGTTGTTGGGTGTTGGAATGGGCTGCCCAGGGCAGGGGGGGGAGTCCCCATCGCTGGAGGGGTTGAAGAGTCGGGCTGACCCAGCGCTGAGGGATACGGTGTAGTTGGGAACTGTCAGTGTGAGGTTAATGGTTGGACTGGAGGAGCTTCAAGGTCTTTTCCAATCTTGATGATCCTATGATTCTGTGAACCGTGGTACTTGGTGCATATATTGACTCAGCCTACCTCAAGCTTGCCTGATCTGGCCATGCTGGCTGCACCTACGGCCTCAGATGAAGTGCACACTGAGATACGCAAGAGAGAGAGCAGAAAGGCAGATACCAGATCAGTGCACTGGACTCAAGGTCCAGAAGTAAACAGATGGGGATCTACAAAGACAATTCTTCCTGGAGGATGCACAAAAAGGTTGTTCTTCACCTTCATGTCTAGTGTGGTCCATCCCTATTTCCTTTCCAGGCCTCTCTTTCTACTGCCACCTCCAGTTTCCCAGAGATACACAATGGTGTTTTGAGCATGTGCGGTATCTGAAGTGATCGCCCAAGGAATTTTCCAGGTAGTGGGCACAGTTTTCCAGCTTGTTCAACTCTGTTGTGGTCCACTGCAGGCTCCAGTGTCGCTGCAGATAGATTTTCCTCTGCATCTGCTTGGAAAGGGCGTGTAAGGGACAACTGGGGCAGCACAACCGAAGCAGGTGGCTGCGCAGCTCTGAGAACTGGCTGTTCCACACCAGAGGAATGGACTGTAGTTTTTGAAGGCAAAGTTATGCCTGACAACAGCTCAGTGATAACACAGTTATCTACAAGGTACTACATGAAACCGTCCTTCATCCAGCCTGGGGAGAGTCCTGGGGACTGAAGGTGGCCGAGTCGTTCAGTTCCTCCTCCCAGGAGCAGGGTGGAAGGGAAAAGACGCATGATCAAGATGTTCATGGACAATAGTCCAGGCTTCCTGATAGAATTGCCTTCTGGGGTCATTCATACAGAGGATAGTTGAAATAATAGCTAACTCCAGGGGAGCTGCTTGGTCCTGGATCTTAGAACACAAAGAATTTAATGTCTTTTTTGTGGCCCTACTTTTCCTGCATAATACAGGCTGTAAGCTCTGACTGTAAGTGAGGACTAGGGTTTGATATCTTCTAGAATGCTCTCCTTTTCCTAAATAATTCGAACAAACAGTATTAACACGAGTTTTTGCATGGAAATTGAAACCTAAGTATGCCTGGTATGTGGTAGAGATCATCAGAGCAATCCTGAAGCAGCATGTGACAAATTTTGTCTTTTGTGAATCTTTGTCTAGTTCTCTAGCACCTTTGTTGTCTAATCTGTCCTCCACGAGACCTCTGCCTCATCTCTGTGCAGCATCATAGTGCCATCTTCAAAACCAAAAACAACTTATCAGGGAAATACTTTTCCATTTTCTTCAAAAATAAGATACCCACACACCCTAAAAGCTACAGCAGCCAGAATTGCAGAACCAGCAAAGGAGTCTAACCCCTGTGGCAGACTGAAGACCTGATGTGTTGAGGCAAATGATGAGAGAAATCAGAGCATCTCCCTACTGAAATCAGGGAATTCCCACATCACCAGCAGAGTATGTATAATTTTCTTCCATCCCCAGAATATCCACTGACACAAAGCTTTTAAAAACACAGTTTTACTCTGGTAGAAAAACTATTTCGCTGTAACTTTCTGACACACAACAGTTGTAATGTTTTTCTCCTTCTGAGGCTTATCCAGCTGCAGAGGCCCGGTAAATAAAGACACGTAGCTTTCCAAGCAATAGGTCCTCTAAAAGTTCTGTAGTCTTTGCAAGCTTTTAAATTTTTTTAAAAAAAACCTTTGGTTTTAATAAACAGAAACTTTACTGACATCATCTTAAAGACTTACCAGCACTTGTACAGAGCAAATCCATACATTAGCTGCATGCCTTCAACATCCATGAGTAATGAGGCATCTCCAGCTCTACAATAAGACTTTAATGCCAGACACCACTGTCATGTATTTTCTCCCTCTCATATATATGCATGTGTGTGAGAAAACCCCACCTTCATATATGGTATGTCTTTCTAGCGACATTTTCACATGAGAGAGGGAGGCTGAGGTAATCTTATTATCACCAAAACATTGTAAAAACAGCAGAGCATTGGAGAACTTTAATCCTTTTCTAAATTATGGACTGAGAACATAACAATCGTGCTGAGCACAAAGGCAGAGCTGTAACTTGACAGGCTTGTATAATTTACAGCCTCCATAGTAAAAGAGGTGTTTTTATTAAATGACTGCCTGAATTTCTACAGCCACTTCAGACTCCGATGATACTGGGGAGGCTGGCATTCTGCTGCCATCATTCAAATCCTTCCCTTTCACCACATGAATATGGCTGGGGTTCCAGTTCAAAACCCATATACTGTTATTTATCTATTACTGCTCGTCAATTCAGAGCAGAGGCTATTTATGCTGGTACCTCATTTCACACACCTTAAATAGCTTTTGTTACTCATTTTATAAAGCTGTGTTTTCTTTATCAAATAAGCATAAAACATTAACTAAACAATAAGCAAAATCCATTTATCACCAGGAAAATGTCCCTTTCAAACAAGGCCCGTGGTTTAGGTTCATGTATTCAAACTTCTATTTAAAATAAAATAACATACGACAAATCAAGAACCGAAGAATTTTTGCTGATTGAATACTCATTTGCCATAGGTACCTAACATCATTTTTCACTTCTGTATTGTACAGAAAAGAAGAACATTTATACAGTGAAAGTGGTAAAAACACTTTTATCAGCATTCACTAAAGGAACATTTTTGCACTGATAAAATAAGACCAAGCAAATAGGGTGGGTGACTTCAATCTCAACATTACAGTGCATACTCTAGAAGGATGTTTACACTGATGGAATGAAAACAATTCATAACCAAGCTTTTAACTTAAAATAAGTAGTATAAATATTTATCAGACTGGTGTTTTAAAGCTTATATTGCTAAACTATTTCTGTATTATATTGGGAGTGACAGCTATTGTTAAAATTGAAATGCTTTCATAGCAGAAAATTAACTGAAATCCATTTAGCCAGCATGGAATTTTGCATTAGTGAGTATACATTTACTGGGCTTAGAAAACTCAAATCAGAAATTTCAGACAGATAGACCTTATCCTGGGAATGTGTTTTGTCTTAGCTTGACCTCTTCTGTGGATCCCACGTATATTTAGTGGAGATTCTGCGTCCCTCCTTGGTTTTGAGGCAGGTCCTAGAGGATGAATTCTGGATATCATTCCACAGTACATAAGCAGCTGCTGAGCTTTAAGCCTCTGAATGCTACTATTGACTCCAGTGCAAGAAGATACACACTTAAGGTTAACAAAGTACTCTACTGGTTGAGAGGCACGGCACTCAAACCCTTGCAATATCAACCCTTCATGCCTCAGTTGGTCATCCTCAGATCACCATTCCTCACCCTCAGAAAGAAGCTCCCTTGCTTTTCTTTATCACCTTTGACTGACATCCCTCCACGGTCTTCAAAATTAATTTTTAATCTATCTGCCAAGCACGCTGTTGAGATAACTGGAGGTGAAGCATAACATCCCCAAGACAAATCCACAAAATCGAGGAAATGCATCTTCAAGCTCAGACATGACATTCTCTTCTCCCTTCCCACAACTACTAACACAGCACACCTCCCATAGCCTGCTCTGGGTAGCTGGGCCATGCTCAGGAAGCCAGAAGTGCTCCATGCCTTGCTTGGCACCGTCAATCCATTCCCATCCCACCTTCCTAGCTCTTCCAAGACAACCCCACATGCCCTGCCTGGAGCTGCTACTGTCATCTCCATCCATGTCAACACTGAAGCCAAAATAATAAACTTGATTAGACGCACCTGACTCTATCCAAAACCCCAGAATTTCTGTTTCCGAGGAGAGTTAGGCAAAGACCACAAGCAGAGACCCACCAGTGGGACTCGCCCACCTCAGCCCTGTGCAGTGCCTCATCTGAAAAACATTTATGGCTGTTCAGGGACCATGGATGCTGTATCACACCATCCTTAACTCTGCCCCATTCACTGCGTAAACCTTTACTAGGTTGCTTTTTTGCCTCCATCTCTGCTACACCTGGTGCAGGAGTATGTTGTCCTCAGAAATGCTGGTTTGGAAACAGGTGCTTGAGGAAGAGACATTGAGGGAGAAAAAGAGACGCTTTGTCAGATAGGCCAGAGATAAGAATGGAGAGCATGGTCAGTGAGATTAAATCAGTTTTTCCCTGATTTTACAAGTCTAAAGGAGGTGTGTTTCATACTTATAAAAGCCTAATTACCTCCAGTGAGGTTTTGCATAGCAATTACACGACTTTTTAACCACTTAAGAATTACATGCAGATGGATGGGGGAAGAAGAGCCTTGCACGGAAGAACACACCTCCAAGCAGCTTCACATCAATGCTTCTGCATCAGCAGCTCCGTGAGCACCACCAGAAAAATCATTGTTGTTGAAAGCATGGGTTTACTGGTTAAAGAGAAGTGTAGTTATGCCTATCCCAGTCAGCAAGATCCGTGTGCACTCAGCCCCATCAATAACACGAAGGTGGTGTTGCTTAGTTACGCCGTGGATAATGGCTGGAAATGGAAGGAAATCTAATTTCAGTTTTAAATCAGCTGTTAAATCAGAAAAACATAGCATCGAGGATGTTAAGACTTTTTTTACTGACTACATATTTATATATATGTCGTCCACAAAAGAAAAGTCCATATATACATGTATATATGAATTAAAAAACAGAAGGGGTTGAATTTCACACAGCGTCTAATTTCAAAGACTTTCAGTAAGAGTCTTAAGAGTATTAAGGGAAGAAAAAAAAAAAAAAAAAATCTCAGAAAAATCCAAATTGCAAAACAAATGTCAAAGGGCATTAAAACTAAGCAAGCTTACATGAAATTTCACACCAATTGGCCACCTAGATTAACCAAGGAATTTATGCTCCATTTTCACGACACCATTATAGCTTGGGAGTCATTTCAAGGTACCGCTTTCATGTACTTGAACAGAGGGAGTTGCATTTGCCCACAGAAAGGCACACTCCTGATCGCTTTTCCAGCTGGCATCTCAGATATTGTGTCTGGTATCTAAAGGTGTTCCAACTTTCCGCAGACTTTTAGGACTCTTTCTATATTTGAACACTCTGATGTTTAACAGAAGCTGTCGCTTTTGATTCATTTACTGTTATTGTCTCACCTGAGCGTTTCATGATGGCTAATGAAGTACAAATTCTTAAACGAGACTTTCTACATGAGGTGACTTTTACAGAAGGCATTGTGTTGTAGCTTCTCTGAGATCTTCTCTGTGTTGATCTTTTAGTAATATTTTCCTCCAGTTAAAAAATGGTTTATGCAAAGAAAAGTGGCACAGTAGGAGTCCCCAGAGTAGCACAAGGACAGCATGCCTTCATGGCACTGTGCTTGACTCAACAGGACAGGACAGCTTTTGGACCATGATAATCCCCACACACAGCGTCGCTCTGCAGCATGGGGATGTATGAGATCCTCTGGGCCCAGTGATACCTTTTAGAATATTTTTTTCTAAAGAACTGAGCACATTATTAACATGTAAAAGGCAATATTTGTGGTTTTTTTTCTTTTCCCACTCTATGGTCTCTCTTTTTGTGGAAGCTTCATGGCGTACATCACTGTGTAAGTTTCTGGGAATGTGCTTCACTCAACTTTTTCTTCTTTCATTCTTTTTTCAGATACCCTTCTGTTTTTCTGACTTGCACTGACTGTCAGACTTCTCTTCCGTCACAGGTCTGGCAAATGTTCCCACTGGAGATTCCTCGTCTTGCCTCACAGAGTTCTGCTTTCTCAAGAACATCCTGTTGCAAAGGATCTGCATTTCAGTCATCATGTAGTGTATTAAAAATAGATTTATCCAGAAATGATTTATCTCCTAATTGTTAGAGTAGGAAATCCTGGAAAGGGAAAAGGTTGCAAAGGGTTTCTCAATCCCCAGAAAAAACCTACAGAAAATTTTTAAAATCAGTGAGTGAATTCTACACAACACAGTTTTCAGACAGAGGGCTAAAAGCTTCAGGAAAGCTTGAACTCTACCAACCTTTGAGAAGTCTGGTTAGGCATCCAAAGCCATTTATGAACAAATCATTCACTATCCATATGATTTTGGGAAGGGGAGAAGTCAACTAATTTTGTTGCCTTGTGACTCATCCATGAAAGATAAGAATTATAACCTTTGTTGTTCATATTTGGTCTTTTTAGTCCCCTTAATGTATATGTTACTCAGAATGAGGATTTTTCTCTCTGTCCAGCAGAGTTATGAAATTACTTAATTAGAAATTGCTAATGGCAAGAAGATGGTTCTGTAATCCTGTAAAAAATATTAATGGCATTTTTATTCTATTTACATTTTTGTTTATGTTGTCTAATTCTTTAGCCCTCCCAAATAAACAAATATTTCTTTCCTAAATGCTTCAATTCCTAAAAAATAAGAAATACAGGAGAAGGGGTTTGCTTTTCCTTTAGTAAAAAAAAAGAAGAAATGTTGATAAAATTGTACATAGCCCTTTACAGAGAAAGTGTTGCAAACTGAAATGTTTCATGAGGTCTCAGAATTTATTTCAGGCTTATAAAATGAAGTAACAGTGGCAAAGTTGCAAGCTAGCTGCTAGTCCTTTCTCAGCTTCCCACTCAAATGTGCAGGACATGAGGCAGACAGATAAAGACCTAATGCTTGAACCAAGCCAAGGAGAGAGAGCAGTACCTAGAGAGCTCACCTGATTAGTGGGTAGATGAATTCTCCATGCCCTCAATAGGTGAGAAATAAATCAATTCAAGCTAGAAACAAGAAGACTGTGAAGACAGAAGATAGTATTTCCACAAACTGTTTGGGTTCTCACTTCTTCCAGTCTCACCTCATCATGCTCAGTGTTGCAAGTCTCACCTCATCAAGCTCAAATCAGTTGACCATCACATGTCTGACAGACCTGAGAAGCATTAAGAAAGATTGCCCAGAAAACTCTCTAATCTCCAACAATCTGTGACTACCAAAAGTCACAGCAGAGCGGAACTCCATGTTAATGAACCCATTCCCTGGAGTGTGGGCAGTAGCTTGGTAGCTCTAATCTAATCAAGGTTAACAGTGATCAAAAGTCATCACTCGACTGACTGCTGACTGCAAAGATCAAGGTCAGCGCAACACATTCATGAGGCATTAAAAAATCTGAGTTTCTGCTGAAGGAATGCACTTCCAGTCATCCCTTGGTAGCATGTCATGCTGACATCTGAAAATTTTAGAGGACAATATGGAGATCAAATGGCTCACATTCACTATGGGAAGGGCTACTAGTGCAAGGAAGGATGGCGAAGTTGTAAGAAACTATCTTGTTCTATTAATTGTTGTTTGACAGATATTCAAACAGCTGGGGTTTACGTGAAGGTTGTAATTTTTGAGTGCTAAGTCAGCCACAACAAACTTCATTTTATACCTTAGTTCTTTCTGGATGAGCCTTTTGGTTATGAATCTTACAGTTAGAAGTGGACCCAGCTGTAATATTTAATAGAAGCACAGAATCACAGAATATCCTGAGTTGGAAGGGACCCACAAGGACTGTCGAGTCCAAATCCTGACTCTGCACAAGGCAAGCTAAAAATTAAACTATACATATCTAAGAGTTGTCCAAACACTTCTTAAACACCATCAGGCTTGGCACCATGGCCACTTCCCTGAGGAGCTTGTTCCAGTGCTTGACCACCCTCTCACTGAAGAACTTTTTCCTAATATCCAACCTGAACTTCCCTGGACACAGCTTTAAGTTGTTCCCTTGCATCCAGAAAAAAGAGATCAACACTTTGCTCTCCACTCCTTCTCATGAGGAGGGAAAGAATCACAGGCATCAGAATTGTAGCAGCTTAGAGACTGTTCAGGTCTGATATATGGAGAAAAATATACATGGCACAGTTTAACCTCTTAATTTGGGATTTTACTAAATTTTCTGACTCAGACCTGTAGCTACTTTGTGTCTTTTATCATGTTCCTTGAGTCAGTGCCTACAAAACTGAACAGCTCCTCTGATTTGGGATTGCTGGTCTTGTAGGCAACCTGACAATGGTAAAAGTCATATTTTAAAGAAAAAATGAAAGAACAGACACTGGCTGGTCTACCCTGATACCCAAGATAAGATTCTTGCACATTTACCATTCTTCTTCCCCCCATCCCCACTATTGAAAGGTGGTAGAAGCAGAGGGCATTTGGGATAAGACATCCATGCAAAACGTTTTGCAATCAGATTTGACAACTCAGGCTGCCACTGACAGGCTGGTGTAACACGCTTCATGATCAATAGCTCTAACCAACACTACCTCTCCCTCCAAATCTTTCTGCTCGTGTATCATAACTAAGGGGAGACCTAGGAACTTTGAATCCCTGGAATATCTGAGCACCGCATGCATCCATGAGCGGTTTTAGCATCATCACACCCCCCCTTTACAGACAACCGAGGCATGCCCCAAAGTCCCAAGGTCTGCACCTAACTAGGAATAGAAAAATGGTTGTCCACAACCTGGTTACGGACCTTAGCCACTAGATAAACCCCTTGAATTGTTGCCAAGACCAATTACCATGACAGGCAAGCTTATTTGTTCTTCTGCTTGCTCTACAGGTCTAGGTGACTGCTGCAGCTGCACACAGAGACCTGCAGCTACTGTGACCCCACAAGCAGCTTTTCTTTTTGCTCAAGAAAAAAAACCAGTGCCTCTAAATCAGTCAGGAACTGTCACACCAAATCACTGCCTGACCACACTGCACCTGGGAGCTGTAACCATCCAAGTGCTACAGCCGAGGCAGGACAGCAAATGTTGAGTTTTTAATGACACCTACTGCACACAAAGAGCCATGGAAGCTCCCCTGGATTATCCACCACACAAAATGTGTCAGCAAGTGCACGTTACCCCTCGGCGCCTGGAAAGGGCAGCAGGCCACATCTCTCCTCTCGGCTGCGGTGCAGGTTCAGTGGCATTCAACCTGGCCCCAGAGGCATTTTCCTGAATGTAAAACACTGGGAAGATTTGGAATTATTGTTATTTTTAATGCTGTTTCGGTAGCAGCGTGTTGCCTTCAGTAATTACGGTGCAATAGAAAAATAATCCAGTCTTAAGCAGCAAAGAGGAATGCAGTGAACGTATATATGGCCGTAAACAACAGACACACAAGCCGGGGGCCTTCTCTGTGCTCCCTTCTCACTGGGTTTTGCACTACCTGCACTAACCCAAATACCCTGGGTCGTGCAGGTGGCTGCCTGTCCTTCATTTCTTTTCAACCACAAGCCCAAGGCAAACACCCACCAGCCAAACCTTTTGGGGTTTTCCACAGGGGACGGGGCTGTTACCCCTGTGCATTGCAACGAAGACCACGTGCCGTCATGTTCAAGTGGCGGCAGGAAAAGCTCCTGTCATCACAGGGCCTGGCAGCGGCCCAGCCTGGAGAAACTGGAGCTGTGGCCATTGCCTCTGCCAACCCGGCTGCGTGGAGGGGAGGAGAGATGGGGAGGACAGACACCTCGCTCTGCCCAAAGGGACAGGGGACCAGTCGCCTGGCAGGCCCAGCCACCCTGCCCTTCTCACCAGTGGCATGGGGAAGTCTGGAGGCCATTCTATATTGTATATAATCTGCTTGACTGAGACCAGACCGGAGTTATTAAAGGCTATAATTTCACAGCCCAAGTGAAGAGGTTTTGTTGGGTTTTTTTTAAAAAAAAGATGTTTCATCGCCCTGCCACAGGAAAGCCATGAGGACCACCCCACCACGGAGGCAGGGAAAGCCTTCAGCCGCACTGGTACCTGCCTGCCGAGGGCTTCTGTGCCTCAGAGATTTTCAGGTTGGAAAATTTGTACTTTTCTCCCCCATTGCGCTATTACAGCAGTGTTATTATTTGCATTACAGTGGTACTTAGAGACCTCAGCCAAAGGCATAAGTCTCATAGCGCTAGACACAACATACGTGCGCTGTTCCAGACTGCCCCTTCTCCAACACTTTGTCACCTAAATGGACGCAGCCCACAAAAGCAGGCAGAAGAAAACACCGTGATAGCATCACAGTAAATAAGAGTTGTCTCTACTTTCAAGGCAGCTGTCTGCTGAAGTGAGAAGAGCATAAATAAGACTGGTACCCAGAGAAAGTGAAGAATTTGTCTGAAGTCACACAACTGTGTTGCACAGCCAGGGCTTTAAGCATACAAGATGTTTCTGAGAGCAATATATTGTTAAGTACAGAAGCACTAGGCAAGACGATAAAAAAATATTAGTCCTCTTTCCTTTGATTTTTTCTGTCTATCACAGGAGTTCCTCAAATGAAATTGAAGCCATGTTGTCCTGGGAACCCTACAAAATGTGTAAAGCAGTGTTTTAATTTCTTTTTTGCATAAGTCTTTCTGCTGAGAATGAATTAGTTTCCGAATCAATACAAAATATCATTAGGTCTTTCATTTTTATAAAAAGTAACTATATCATATTTGTGTAACACGATTTATTAACACAGCAAACAACACCCCCCTTGGCTATGCCGCAGCAATTCATATGTCACTTCATTGACAAAAGCAGTTTATGATTGTGAATGAGACGGAAATCTATGTCATATCCACAAATGTGCAACAGGGGTCAAATTTCACCTTGTTTTACAGGTCAGCAATTTATAGTTGGAACACGAGTCTCATTTCAGTGAAGATGTTCTAGATTTATGACAATGTGAAAGTTAAGAATATAAATTCAGGATTTTCCAGAGGGCAAGTGCAGGAGGGAGAGAGGAGAGAGGAGAGAGGAGAGAGGAGAGAGGAGAGAGGAGAGAGGAGAGAGGAGAGAGGAGAGAGGAGAGAGGAAAGGGGAGAGGGGAGAGGGGCGAGGGGAGGAGAGGAGAGGAGAGGAGAGGAGAGGAGAGGAGAGGAGAGGAGAGGAGAGGAGAGGAGAGGAGAGGAGAGGAGAGGAGAGGAGAGGAGAGGAGAGGAGAGGAGAGGAGAGGAGAGGAGAGGAGAGGAGAAGCAAACATCTTTTCAAGAGCAATGGAAGATCAACAATAGATTAATTCTCCTTTAGTGAAGACTACACTTTTAAACTCAGGTGGTGATTCCACACGGACACCAACATTTATGTATGGGGAAGCCTATGAAAACACTGGAGTGAAGACTGAATGGCCAACATAATTTGCTTTTTGCTGGGGGGGGGGCAGCCTTTAATTATATGAATACATGGTATTTCTCAAACTCAGTGAGATCAATGAGATCTCTTACATTTTAACTGAGCTGCAATTTCACACAAAGATTTTCTTTTTTACCAGTAAGACATTCAGAGAAGATTCAGAGAAGCCATATAAGTGTTATTTTGCAGGGATCGTATTTTCGTGTTATGCCTGAACCAATTCGATGCCCAGTTGTCACAGAGCTGAGGTGGTCCTCCTGCTCTCCTCCAGATCTGTGTGTCACGAGCTTTGGAGTTCAGCTGACCTCCTGCTGAAATAATCTGGGGGACGGGGAGGGGACACACACAACCTAAACTGGCAGCAAACTAGCGCAGCTGCAACAACCGACCAGCCTCCTGCTGGGCCAGGCCCCGGCGCTGGCTCCCTGCCTGACCCAGAGGACTCCACCGCTGGCACAAGAGAGGTGAGGGGGTGATGTGAGGTGGGGACAGGGCTGCCCTGTTAAGTGGCAGTAGCTCTTTCATCAGCTCAAAGCATACCACACCCTCAGGTACACGAGCTTAGTCTTTTCATACTCGGGATAGTGATTTTTGTTTTGCAGCTGTGGGTTTCCCAGAGGAGTGGTGGACCTCATCCACAGCCTCAGGTCAATGCCTGGGATATGTTAGCCTACATTCCCTCCTTGGAATTAGTCCACCAGCACCCCAGGTGTGTAGGTAGAGTGTAATGGCAAGCAGCATCATATACTTTCAGATAAATGGTTGTCTTGCTTCCTTTGAAATTACTGAAAGCTCTGGTTGATCAATGGGAAGGAAAAATAATAATAAAAAAACCCCATCCCAAAGCTTAAAATATATTTACCTTATTGCTGTCAAAGAACAGGGAAAAGTCATGTTGAAAATCCAGTGGCTTATCCTTGGCAACTCTGCTTTGCCGATGCACCAAACTGGAGAGGAAGAAGAAACCGTTATTGGCACAGCTTTGGGTCTTCTTCAGCATGCAAAGCTCCTCTGTGGGCAGTGAGCAAGCACAGAGTCTAAGCCCAGCCTACTCACAGGGCTTTTGGAGAAACTAATTGGAGAAACAACCAGGCAGCCTTGGGAAGACAAGCAAACCCTAGACTCTCTGAAAGAGTGTTTGGAACAGATTAAGCCAGGTGGAATTAGGTCACGGGGGAAAGGTTTTATGTACACTGAGTCTGTATTTAATCTGACTGTGCTGCATGGACACCTCAATGTACTAAAAGCCAGCAAAAATATAGAGGAAGCCTCGGAAAAATTTTACAAATATATTTTCTACAGAAACCTGTGAGCATCCATAAGTTTTTAAAGTATGTATCATCAAAATGAGATGGAGAAGTATATTTATAGCGCTGCTACAGTGACTTTTCACAGAAAGGGTCATGTCCCTATTATTTGACTGGTGCAACCCTACATGAAGGGCAAACTTAACACTACAAGGTACTCGTTTTGTAATGGAGCTTACTGGGTAGCCAAACAGTGTATCAGCCCAGATGGTTTTTTAGAAGGAGCTGGTAAACAAAAAATACAAAGCAACTGGCCATGTTCCCAGGTAGGATAAAATCAGGTTTTGCTGCCATTTACCAGTTAAGTATCAATCAGCACAATAGTCCACTCACATAAAGGCAGGACAAAAGCACCACGTCGGCTCTAACTCATTTCCCAAAGGCCAGGCCTTCAGCAGGGTGGCCATAGTGTTGTATTTACATGGGCACCAATACAATCAAACATAACCTTACCTGATAAAAACCTAAATAAAACTAATTAATGACTTCGAGATTTAACACACAGTTTAAAGTGTTAAACAACCTCCCCTACACTTAGAATAAATATTCCAACTTTCTTCTGAAGTTTCGAGATGTCTTTGCAAGTGCACAACTTCGGAGAGAAAAGGAACTAAGGTTTGGCATTAGAAGAGAGCAGGTATGTAAGGCTGTGAACATCTGCGTGCTGGCAAATGGAATTATTTAGAACTTGAGCTGAGGAGAACTAGGAATTTCCAACATCAGGAAAATATCACAACATTTGTATTCCTCCTGCCTTGGGAGTGATTCATCAGATGCAATAGTAAA